>NW_027365501.1:0-109676 GCF_046119375.1 Phyllobates terribilis
TACTGACTGAATGAAAGGAGCTGGCATCTCACTCTCTTTGAATCTTCTTATCATGCTAGGATTAACAGGAAAAAGCTAAAAATTTCAGAATTGCACCGTGCAATGTGGAGATATTACTGTTTGTGCATTTACAATATTCATTGATTTTTGCCATTGAAAAACATGTTTTTCATATACCAGAAATGTTTGAAGCTACTGACTGAATGAAAGGAGCTGGCATCTCACTCTCTTTGAATCTTCTTTATCATGCTAGGATTAACAGGAAAAAGCTAAAAATTTCAGAATTGCACCGTGCAATGTGGAGATATTACTGTTTGTGCATTTACAATATTCATTGATTTTTGCCATTGAAAAACATGTTTTTCATATACCAGAAATGTTTGAAGCTACTGACTGAATGAAAGGAGCTGGCATCTCACTCTCTTTGAATCTTCTTTATCATGCTAGGATTAACAGGAAAAAGCTAAAAATTTCAGAATTGCACCTTGCAATGTGGAGATATTACTGTTTGTGCATTTACAATATTCATTGATTTTTGCCATTGAAAAACATGTTTTCCAGAAATGTTTGAAGCTACTGACTGAATGAAAGGAGCTGGCATCTCACTCTCTTTGAATCTTCTTTATCATGCTAGGATTAGCAGGAAAAAGCAAAAAATTTCAGAATTGCACCTTGCAATGTGGAGATATTACTGTTTGTGCATTTACAATATTCATTGATTTTTGCCATTGAAAAACATGTTTTTCATATACCAGAAATGTTTGAAGCTACTGACTGAATGAAAGGAGCTGGCATCTCACTCTCTTTGAATCTTCTTTATCATGCTAGGATTAACAGGAAAAAGCTAAAAATTTCAGAATTGCACCTTGCAATGTGGAGATATTACTGTTTGTGCATTTACAATATTCATTGATTTTTGCCATTGAAAAACATGTTTTTCATATACCAGAAATGTTTGAAGCTACTGACTGAATGAAAGGAGCTGGCATCTCACTCTCTTTGAATCTTCTTTATCATGCTAGGATTAACAGGAAAAAGCTAAAAATTTCAGAATTGCACCTTGCAATGTGGAGATATTACTGTTTGTGCATTTACAATATTCATTGATTTTTGCCATTGAAAAACATGTTTTTCATATACCAGAAATGTTTGAAGCTACTGACTGAATGAAAGGAGCTGGCATCTCACTCTCTTTGAATCTTCTTTATCATGCTAGGATTAACAGGAAAAAGCTAAAAATTTCAGAATTGCACCTTGCAATGTGGAGATATTACTGTTTGTGCATTTACAATATTCATTGATTTTTGCCATTGAAAAACGTTTTTCATTACCAGAAATGTTTGAAGCTACTGACTGAATGAAAGGAGCTGGCATCTCACTCTCTTTGAATCTTCTTTATCATGCTAGGATTAACAGGAAAAAGCTAAAAATTTCAGAATTGCACCGTGCAATGTGGAGATATTACTGTTTGTGCATTTACAATATTCATTGATTTTTGCCATTGAAAAACATGTTTTTCATATACCAGAAATGTTTGAAGCTACTGACTGAATGAAAGGAGCTGGCATCTCACTCTCTTTGAATCTTCTTTATCATGCTAGGATTAGCAGGAAAAAGCAAAAAATTTCAGAATTGCACCTTGCAATGTGGAGATATTACTGTTTGTGCATTTACAATATTCATTGATTTTTGCCATTGAAAAACATGTTTTTCATATACCAGAAATGTTTGAAGCTACTGACTGAATGAAAGGAGCTGGCATCTCACTCTCTTTGAATCTTCTTTATCATGCTAGGATTAGCAGGAAAAAGCTAAAAATTTCAGAATTGCACCTTGCAATGTGGAGATATTACTGTTTGTGCATTTACAATATTCATTGATTTTTGCCATTGAAAAACATGTTTTTCATATACCAGAAATGTTTGAAGCTACTGACTGAATGAAAGGAGCTGGCATCTCACTCTCTTTGAATCTTCTTTATCATGCTAGGATTAACAGGAAAAAGCTAAAAATTTCAGAATTGCACCGTGCAATGTGGAGATATTACTGTTTGTGCATTTACAATATTCATTGATTTTTGCCATTGAAAAACATGTTTTTCATATACCAGAAATGTTTGAAGCTACTGACTGAATGAAAGGAGCTGGCATCTCACTCTCTTTGAATCTTCTTTATCATGCTAGGATTAGCAGGAAAAAGCAAAAAATTTCAGAATTGCACCTTGCAATGTGGAGATATTACTGTTTGTGCATTTACAATATTCATTGATTTTTGCCATTGAAAAACATGTTTTTCATATACCAGAAATGTTTGAAGCTACTGACTGAATGAAAGGAGCTGGCATCTCACTCTCTTTGAATCTTCTTTATCATGCTAGGATTAACAGGAAAAAGCTAAAAATTTCAGAATTGCACCGTGCAATGTGGAGATATTACTGTTTGTGCATTTACAATATTCATTGATTTTTGCCATTGAAAAACATGTTTTTCATATACCAGAAATGTTTGAAGCTACTGACTGAATGAAAGGAGCTGGCATCTCACTCTCTTTGAATCTTCTTTATCATGCTAGGATTAGCAGGAAAAAGCAAAAAATTTCAGAATTGCACCTTGCAATGTGGAGATATTACTGTTTGTGCATTTACAATATTCATTGATTTTTGCCATTGAAAAACATGTTTTTCATATACCAGAAATGTTTGAAGCTACTGACTGAATGAAAGGAGCTGGCATCTCACTCTCTTTGAATCTTCTTTATCATGCTAGGATTAACAGGAAAAAGCTAAAAATTTCAGAATTGCACCGTGCAATGTGGAGATATTACTGTTTGTGCATTTACAATATTCATTGATTTTTGCCATTGAAAAACATGTTTTTCATATACCAGAAATGTTTGAAGCTACTGACTGAATGAAAGGAGCTGGCATCTCACTCTCTTTGAATCTTCTTTATCATGCTAGGATTAGCAGGAAAAAGCAAAAAATTTCAGAATTGCACCTTGCAATGTGGAGATATTACTGTTTGTGCATTTACAATATTCATTGATTTTTGCCATTGAAAAACATGTTTTTCATATACCAGAAATGTTTGAAGCTACTGACTGAATGAAAGGAGCTGGCATCTCACTCTCTTTGAATCTTCTTTATCATGCTAGGATTAACAGGAAAAAGCTAAAAATTTCAGAATTGCACCGTGCAATGTGGAGATATTACTGTTTGTGCATTTACAATATTCATTGATTTTTGCCATTGAAAAACATGTTTTTCATATACCAGAAATGTTTGAAGCTACTGACTGAATGAAAGGAGCTGGCATCTCACTCTCTTTGAATCTTCTTTATCATGCTAGGATTAGCAGGAAAAAGCAAAAAATTTCAGAATTGCACCTTGCAATGTGGAGATATTACTGTTTGTGCATTTACAATATTCATTGATTTTTGCCATTGAAAAACATGTTTTTCATATACCAGAAATGTTTGAAGCTACTGACTGAATGAAAGGAGCTGGCATCTCACTCTCTTTGAATCTTCTTTATCATGCTAGGATTAACAGGAAAAAGCTAAAAATTTCAGAATTGCACCTTGCAATGTGGAGATATTACTGTTTGTGCATTTACAATATTCATTGATTTTTGCCATTGAAAAACATGTTTTTCATATACCAGAAATGTTTGAAGCTACTGACTGAATGAAAGGAGCTGGCATCTCACTCTCTTTGAATCTTCTTTATCATGCTAGGATTAACAGGAAAAAGCTTAAAATTTCAGAATTGCACCTTGCAATGTGGAGATATTACTGTTTGTGCATTTACAATATTCATTGATTTTTGCCATTGAAAAACGTTTACCAGAAATGTTTGAAGCTACTGACTGAATGAAAGGAGCTGGCATCTCACTCTCTTTGAATCTTCTTTATCATGCTAGGATTAGCAGGAAAAAGCAAAAAATTTCAGAATTGCACCTTGCAATGTGGAGATATTACTGTTTGTGCATTTACAATATTCATTGATTTTTGCCATTGAAAAACATGTTTTTCATATACCAGAAATGTTTGAAGCTACTGACTGAATGAAAGGAGCTGGCATCTCACTCTCTTTGAATCTTCTTTATCATGCTAGGATTAACAGGAAAAAGCTAAAAATTTCAGAATTGCACCTTGCAATGTGGAGATATTACTGTTTGTGCATTTACAATATTCATTGATTTTTGCCATTGAAAAACGTCCAGAAATGTTTGAAGCTTCTGACTGAATGAAAGGAGCTGGCATCTCACTCTCTTTGAATCTTCTTTATCATGCTAGGATTAGCAGGAAAAAGCAAAAAATTTCAGAATTGCACCGTGCAATGTGGAGATATTACTGTTTGTGCATTTACAATATTCATTGATTTTTGCCATTGAAAAACATGTTTTTCATATACCAGAAATGTTTGAAGCTACTGACTGAATGAAAGGAGCTGGCATCTCACTCTCTTTGAATCTTCTTTATCATGCTAGGATTAACAGGAAAAAGCTAAAAATTTCAGAATTGCACCTTGCAATGTGGAGATATTACTGTTTGTGCATTTACAATATTCATTGATTTTTGCCATTGAAAAACGTCCAGAAATGTTTGAAGCTACTGACTGAATGAAAGGAGCTGGCATCTCACTCTCTTTGAATCTTCTTTATCATGCTAGGATTAGCAGGAAAAAGCAAAAAATTTCAGAATTGCACCTTGCAATGTGGAGATATTACTGTTTGTGCATTTACAATATTCATTGATTTTTGCCATTGAAAAACATGTTTTTCATATACCAGAAATGTTTGAAGCTACTGACTGAATGAAAGGAGCTGGCATCTCACTCTCTTTGAATCTTCTTTATCATGCTAGGATTAGCAGGAAAAAGCAAAAAATTTCAGAATTGCACCTTGCAATGTGGAGATATTACTGTTTGTGCATTTACAATATTCATTGATTTTTGCCATTGAAAAACATGTTTTTCATATACCAGAAATGTTTGAAGCTACTGACTGAATGAAAGGAGCTGGCATCTCACTCTCTTTGAATCTTCTTTATCATGCTAGGATTAACAGGAAAAAGCAAAAAATTTCAGAATTGCACCGTGCAATGTGGAGATATTACTGTTTGTGCATTTACAATATTCATTGATTTTTGCCATTGAAAAACGTCCAGAAATGTTTGAAGCTACTGACTGAATGAAAGGAGCTGGCATCTCACTCTCTTTGAATCTTCTTTATCATGCTAGGATTAACAGGAAAAAGCAAAAAATTTCAGAATTGCACCGTGCAATGTGGAGATATTACTGTTTGTGCATTTACAATATTCATTGATTTTTGCCATTGAAAAACATGTTTTTCATATACCAGAAATGTTTGAAGCTACTGACTGAATGAAAGGAGCTGGCATCTCACTCTCTTTGAATCTTCTTTATCATGCTAGGATTAACAGGAAAAAGCTAAAAATTTCAGAATTGCACCGTGCAATGTGGAGATATTACTGTTTGTGCATTTACAATATTCATTGATTTTTGCCATTGAAAAACGTCCAGAAATGTTTGAAGCTACTGACTGAATGAAAGGAGCTGGCATCTCACTCTCTTTGAATCTTCTTTATCATGCTAGGATTAACAGGAAAAAGCTAAAAATTTCAGAATTGCACCGTGCAATGTGGAGATATTACTGTTTGTGCATTTACAATATTCATTGATTTTTGCCATTGAAAAACATGTTTTTCATATACCAGAAATGTTTGAAGCTACTGACTGAATGAAAGGAGCTGGCATCTCACTCTCTTTGAATCTTCTTTATCATGCTAGGATTAGCAGGAAAAAGCAAAAAATTTCAGAATTGCACCTTGCAATGTGGAGATATTACTGTTTGTGCATTTACAATATTCATTGATTTTTGCCATTGAAAAACATGTTTTTCATATACCAGAAATGTTTGAAGCTACTGACTGAATGAAAGGAGCTGGCATCTCACTCTCTTTGAATCTTCTTTATCATGCTAGGATTAGCAGGAAAAAGCTAAAAATTTCAGAATTGCACCTTGCAATGTGGAGATATTACTGTTTGTGCATTTACAATATTCATTGATTTTTGCCATTGAAAAACATGTTTTTCATATACCAGAAATGTTTGAAGCTACTGACTGAATGAAAGGAGCTGGCATCTCACTCTCTTTGAATCTTCTTTATCATGCTAGGATTAACAGGAAAAAGCTAAAAATTTCAGAATTGCACCTTGCAATGTGGAGATATTACTGTTTGTGCATTTACAATATTCATTGATTTTTGCCATTGAAAAACATGTTTTTCATATACCAGAAATGTTTGAAGCTACTGACTGAATGAAAGGAGCTGGCATCTCACTCTCTTTGAATCTTCTTTATCATGCTAGGATTAGCAGGAAAAAGCTAAAAATTTCAGAATTGCACTGTGCAATGTGGAGATATTACTGTTTGTGCATTTACAATATTCATTGATTTTTGCCATTGAAAAACATGTTTTTCATATACCAGAAATGTTTGAAGCTACTGACTGAATGAAAGGAGCTGGCATCTCACTCTCTTTGAATCTTCTTTATCATGCTAGGATTAGCAGGAAAAAGCTAAAAATTTCAGAATTGCACCTTGCAATGTGGAGATATTACTGTTTGTGCATTTACAATATTCATTGATTTTTGCCATTGAAAAACATGTTTTTCATATACCAGAAATGTTTGAAGCTACTGACTGAATGAAAGGAGCTGGCATCTCACTCTCTTTGAATCTTCTTTATCATGCTAGGATTAGCAGGAAAAAGCAAAAAATTTCAGAATTGCACCGTGCAATGTGGAGATATTACTGTTTGTGCATTTACAATATTCATTGATTTTTGCCATTGAAAAACATGTTTTTCATATACCAGAAATGTTTGAAGCTACTGACTGAATGAAAGGAGCTGGCATCTCACTCTCTTTGAATCTTCTTTATCATGCTAGGATTAGCAGGAAAAAGCAAAAAATTTCAGAATTGCACCTTGCAATGTGGAGATATTACTGTTTGTGCATTTACAATATTCATTGATTTTTGCCATTGAAAAACGTCCAGAAATGTTTGAAGCTACTGACTGAATGAAAGGAGCTGGCATCTCACTCTCTTTGAATCTTCTTTATCATGCTAGGATTAACAGGAAAAAGCTAAAAATTTCAGAATTGCACCTTGCAATGTGGAGATATTACTGTTTGTGCATTTACAATATTCATTGATTTTTGCCATTGAAAAACATGTTTTTCATATACCAGAAATGTTTGAAGCTACTGACTGAATGAAAGGAGCTGGCATCTCACTCTCTTTGAATCTTCTTTATCATGCTAGGATTAACAGGAAAAAGCAAAAAATTTCAGAATTGCACCTTGCAATGTGGAGATATTACTGTTTGTGCATTTACAATATTCATTGATTTTTGCCATTGAAAAACATGTTTTTCATATACCAGAAATGTTTGAAGCTACTGACTGAATGAAAGGAGCTGGCATCTCACTCTCTTTGAATCTTCTTTATCATGCTAGGATTAACAGGAAAAAGCAAAAAATTTCAGAATTGCACCTTGCAATGTGGAGATATTACTGTTTGTGCATTTACAATATTCATTGATTTTTGCCATTGAAAAACATGTTTTTCATATACCAGAAATGTTTGAAGCTACTGACTGAATGAAAGGAGCTGGCATCTCACTCTCTTTGAATCTTCTTTATCATGCTAGGATTAACAGGAAAAAGCTAAAAATTTCAGAATTGCACCGTGCAATGTGGAGATATTACTGTTTGTGCATTTACAATATTCATTGATTTTTGCCATTGAAAAACATGTTTTTCATATACCAGAAATGTTTGAAGCTACTGACTGAATGAAAGGAGCTGGCATCTCACTCTCTTTGAATCTTCTTTATCATGCTAGGATTAGCAGGAAAAAGCTAAAAATTTCAGAATTGCACCTTGCAATGTGGAGATATTACTGTTTGTGCATTTACAATATTCATTGATTTTTGCCATTGAAAAACGTCCAGAAATGTTTGAAGCTACTGACTGAATGAAAGGAGCTGGCATCTCACTCTCTTTGAATCTTCTTTATCATGCTAGGATTAACAGGAAAAAGCTAAAAATTTCAGAATTGCACCTTGCAATGTGGAGATATTACTGTTTGTGCATTTACAATATTCATTGATTTTTGCCATTGAAAAACATGTTTTTCATATACCAGAAATGTTTGAAGCTACTGACTGAATGAAAGGAGCTGGCATCTCACTCTCTTTGAATCTTCTTTATCATGCTAGGATTAGCAGGAAAAGCAAAAAATTCAGAATTGCACCGTGCAATGTGGAGATATTACTGTTTGTGCATTTACAATATTCATTGATTTTTGCCATTGAAAAACATGTTTTTCATATACCAGAAATGTTTGAAGCTACTGACTGAATGAAAGGAGCTGGCATCTCACTCTCTTTGAATCTTCTTTATCATGCTAGGATTAACAGGAAAAAGCTAAAAATTTCAGAATTGCACCTTGCAATGTGGAGATATTACTGTTTGTGCATTTACAATATTCATTGATTTTTGCCATTGAAAAACGTCCAGAAATGTTTGAAGCTACTGACTGAATGAAAGGAGCTGGCATCTCACTCTCTTTGAATCTTCTTTATCATGCTAGAATTAACAGGAAAAAGCTAAAAATTTCAGAATTGCACCTTGCAATGTGGAGATATTACTGTTTGTGCATTTACAATATTCATTGATTTTTGCCATTGAAAAACATGTTTTTCATATACCAGAAATGTTTGAAGCTACTGACTGAATGAAAGGAGCTGGCATCTCACTCTCTTTGAATCTTCTTTATCATGCTAGGATTAACAGGAAAAAGCAAAAAATTTCAGAATTGCACCTTGCAATGTGGAGATATTACTGTTTGTGCATTTACAATATTCATTGATTTTTGCCATTGAAAAACATGTTTTTCATATACCAGAAATGTTTGAAGCTACTGACTGAATGAAAGGAGCTGGCATCTCACTCTCTTTGAATCTTCTTTATCATGCTAGGATTAGCAGGAAAAAGCAAAAAATTTCAGAATTGCACCGTGCAATGTGGAGATATTACTGTTTGTGCATTTACAATATTCATTGATTTTTGCCATTGAAAAACATGTTTTTCATATACCAGAAATGTTTGAAGCTACTGACTGAATGAAAGGAGCTGGCATCTCACTCTCTTTGAATTTTCTTTATCATGCTAGGATTAACAGGAAAAAGCTAAAAATTTCAGAATTGCACCTTGCAATGTGGAGATATTACTGTTTGTGCGTTTACAATATTCATTGATTTTTGCCATTGAAAAACGTCCAGAAATGTTTGAAGCTACTGACTGAATGAAAGGAGCTGGCATCTCACTCTCTTTGAATCTTCTTTATCATGCTAGGATTAACAGGAAAAAGCTAAAAATTTCAGAATTGCACCTTGCAATGTGGAGATATTACTGTTTGTGCATTTACAATATTCATTGATTTTTGCCATTGAAAAACATGTTTTTCATATACCAGAAATGTTTGAAGCTACTGACTGAATGAAAGGAGCTGGCATCTCACTCTCTTTGAATCTTCTTTATCATGCTAGGATTAGCAGGAAAAAGCAAAAAATTTCAGAATTGCACCGTGCAATGTGGAGATATTACTGTTTGTGCATTTACAATATTCATTGATTTTTGCCATTGAAAAACATGTTTTTCATATACCAGAAATGTTTGAAGCTACTGACTGAATGAAAGGAGCTGGCATCTCACTCTCTTTGAATCTTCTTTATCATGCTAGGATTAACAGGAAAAAGCTAAAAATTTCAGAATTGCACCTTGCAATGTGGAGATATTACTGTTTGTGCATTTACAATATTCATTGATTTTTGCCATTGAAAAACGTCCAGAAATGTTTGAAGCTACTGACTGAATGAAAGGAGCTGGCATCTCACTCTCTTTGAATCTTCTTTATCATGCTAGGATTAACAGGAAAAAGCTAAAAATTTCAGAATTGCACCTTGCAATGTGGAGATATTACTGTTTGTGCATTTACAATATTCATTGATTTTTGCCATTGAAAAACATGTTTTTCATATACCAGAAATGTTTGAAGCTACTGACTGAATGAAAGGAGCTGGCATCTCACTCTCTTTGAATCTTCTTTATCATGCTAGGATTAACAGGAAAAAGCAAAAAATTTCAGAATTGCACCTTGCAATGTGGAGATATTACTGTTTGTGCATTTACAATATTCATTGATTTTTGCCATTGAAAAACATGTTTTTCATATACCAGAAATGTTTGAAGCTACTGACTGAATGAAAGGAGCTGGCATCTCACTCTCTTTGAATCTTCTTTATCATGCTAGGATTAGCAGGAAAAAGCTAAAAATTTCAGAATTGCACCGTGCAATGTGGAGATATTACTGTTTGTGCATTTACAATATTCATTGATTTTTGCCATTGAAAAACATGTTTTTCATATACCAGAAATGTTTGAAGCTACTGACTGAATGAAAGGAGCTGGCATCTCACTCTCTTTGAATCTTCTTTATCATGCTAGGATTAACAGGAAAAAGCTAAAAATTTCAGAATTGCACCTTGCAATGTGGAGATATTACTGTTTGTGCATTTACAATATTCATTGATTTTTGCCATTGAAAAACGTCCAGAAATGTTTGAAGCTACTGACTGAATGAAAGGAGCTGGCATCTCACTCTCTTTGAATCTTCTTTATCATGCTAGGATTAACAGGAAAAAGCTAAAAATTTCAGAATTGCACCTTGCAATGTGGAGATATTACTGTTTGTGCATTTACAATATTCATTGATTTTTGCCATTGAAAAACATGTTTTTCATATACCAGAAATGTTTGAAGCTACTGACTGAATGAAAGGAGCTGGCATCTCACTCTCTTTGAATCTTCTTTATCATGCTAGGATTAACAGGAAAAAGCTAAAAATTTCAGAATTGCACCGTGCAATGTGGAGATATTACTGTTTGTGCATTTACAATATTCATTGATTTTTGCCATTGAAAAACATGTTTTTCATATACCAGAAATGTTTGAAGCTACTGACTGAATGAAAGGAGCTGGCATCTCACTCTCTTTGAATCTTCTTTATCATGCTAGGATTAACAGGAAAAAGCTAAAAATTTCAGAATTGCACCGTGCAATGTGGAGATATTACTGTTTGTGCATTTACAATATTCATTGATTTTTGCCATTGAAAAACGTCCAGAAATGTTTGAAACTACTGACTGAATGAAAGGAGCTGGCATCTCACTCTCTTTGAATCTTCTTTATCATGCTAGGATTAACAGGAAAAAGCAAAAAATTTCAGAATTGCACCGTGCAATGTGGAGATATTACTGTTTGTGCATTTACAATATTCATTGATTTTTGCCATTGAAAAACATGTTTTTCATATACCAGAAATGTTTGAAGCTACTGACTGAATGAAAGGAGCTGGCATCTCACTCTCTTTGAATCTTCTTTATCATGCTAGGATTAACAGGAAAAAGCTAAAAATTTCAGAATTGCACCTTGCAATGTGGAGATATTACTGTTTGTGCATTTACAATATTCATTGATTTTTGCCATTGAAAAACATGTTTTTCATATACCAGAAATGTTTGAAGCTACTGACTGAATGAAAGGAGCTGGCATCTCACTCTCTTTGAATCTTCTTTATCATGCTAGGATTAACAGGAAAAAGCTAAAAATTTCAGAATTGCACCTTGCAATGTGGAGATATTACTGTTTGTGCATTTACAATATTCATTGATTTTTGCCATTGAAAAACATGTTTTTCATATACCAGAAATGTTTGAAGCTACTGACTGAATGAAAGGAGCTGGCATCTCACTCTCTTTGAATCTTCTTTATCATGCTAGGATTAGCAGGAAAAAGCAAAAAATTTCAGAATTGCACCGTGCAATGTGGAGATATTACTGTTTGTGCATTTACAATATTCATTGATTTTTGCCATTGAAAAACATGTTTTTCATATACCAGAAATGTTTGAAGCTACTGACTGAATGAAAGGAGCTGGCATCTCACTCTCTTTGAATCTTCTTTATCATGCTAGGATTAACAGGAAAAAGCTAAAAATTTCAGAATTGCACCTTGCAATGTGGAGATATTACTGTTTGTGCATTTACAATATTCATTGATTTTTGCCATTGAAAAACATGTTTTTCATATACCAGAAATGTTTGAAGCTACTGACTGAATGAAAGGAGCTGGCATCTCACTCTCTTTGAATCTTCTTTATCATGCTAGGATTAACAGGAAAAAGCAAAAAATTTCAGAATTGCACCGTGCAATGTGGAGATATTACTGTTTGTGCATTTACAATATTCATTGATTTTTGCCATTGAAAAACGTCCAGAAATGTTTGAAGCTACTGACTGAATGAAAGGAGCTGGCATCTCACTCTCTTTGAATCTTCTTTATCATGCTAGGATTAACAGGAAAAAGCAAAAAATTTCAGAATTGCACCGTGCAATGTGGAGATATTACTGTTTGTGCATTTACAATATTCATTGATTTTTGCCATTGAAAAACATGTTTTTCATATACCAGAAATGTTTGAAGCTACTGACTGAATGAAAGGAGCTGGCATCTCACTCTCTTTGAATCTTCTTTATCATGCTAGGATTAACAGGAAAAAGCTAAAAATTTCAGAATTGCACCGTGCAATGTGGAGATATTACTGTTTGTGCATTTACAATATTCATTGATTTTTGCCATTGAAAAACGTCCAGAAATGTTTGAAGCTACTGACTGAATGAAAGGAGCTGGCATCTCACTCTCTTTGAATCTTCTTTATCATGCTAGGATTAACAGGAAAAAGCTAAAAATTTCAGAATTGCACCGTGCAATGTGGAGATATTACTGTTTGTGCATTTACAATATTCATTGATTTTTGCCATTGAAAAACATGTTTTTCATATACCAGAAATGTTTGAAGCTACTGACTGAATGAAAGGAGCTGGCATCTCACTCTCTTTGAATCTTCTTTATCATGCTAGGATTAGCAGGAAAAAGCAAAAAATTTCAGAATTGCACCTTGCAATGTGGAGATATTACTGTTTGTGCATTTACAATATTCATTGATTTTTGCCATTGAAAAACATGTTTTTCATATACCAGAAATGTTTGAAGCTACTGACTGAATGAAAGGAGCTGGCATCTCACTCTCTTTGAATCTTCTTTATCATGCTAGGATTAGCAGGAAAAAGCTAAAAATTTCAGAATTGCACCTTGCAATGTGGAGATATTACTGTTTGTGCATTTACAATATTCATTGATTTTTGCCATTGAAAAACATGTTTTTCATATACCAGAAATGTTTGAAGCTACTGACTGAATGAAAGGAGCTGGCATCTCACTCTCTTTGAATCTTCTTTATCATGCTAGGATTAACAGGAAAAAGCTAAAAATTTCAGAATTGCACCTTGCAATGTGGAGATATTACTGTTTGTGCATTTACAATATTCATTGATTTTTGCCATTGAAAAACATGTTTTTCATATACCAGAAATGTTTGAAGCTACTGACTGAATGAAAGGAGCTGGCATCTCACTCTCTTTGAATCTTCTTTATCATGCTAGGATTAGCAGGAAAAAGCTAAAAATTTCAGAATTGCACCGTGCAATGTGGAGATATTACTGTTTGTGCATTTACAATATTCATTGATTTTTGCCATTGAAAAACATGTTTTTCATATACCAGAAATGTTTGAAGCTACTGACTGAATGAAAGGAGCTGGCATCTCACTCTCTTTGAATCTTCTTTATCATGCTAGGATTAGCAGGAAAAAGCTAAAAATTTCAGAATTGCACCGTGCAATGTGGAGATATTACTGTTTGTGCATTTACAATATTCATTGATTTTTGCCATTGAAAAACATGTTTTTCATATACCAGAAATGTTTGAAGCTACTGACTGAATGAAAGGAGCTGGCATCTCACTCTCTTTGAATCTTCTTTATCATGCTAGGATTAGCAGGAAAAAGCAAAAAATTTCAGAATTGCACCTTGCAATGTGGAGATATTACTGTTTGTGCATTTACAATATTCATTGATTTTTGCCATTGAAAAACGTCCAGAAATGTTTGAAGCTACTGACTGAATGAAAGGAGCTGGCATCTCACTCTCTTTGAATCTTCTTTATCATGCTAGGATTAACAGGAAAAAGCTAAAAATTTCAGAATTGCACCTTGCAATGTGGAGATATTACTGTTTGTGCATTTACAATATTCATTGATTTTTGCCATTGAAAAACATGTTTTTCATATACCAGAAATGTTTGAAGCTACTGACTGAATGAAAGGAGCTGGCATCTCACTCTCTTTGAATCTTCTTTATCATGCTAGGATTAACAGGAAAAAGCTAAAAATTTCAGAATTGCACCTTGCAATGTGGAGATATTACTGTTTGTGCATTTACAATATTCATTGATTTTTGCCATTGAAAAACATGTTTTTCATATACCAGAAATGTTTGAAGCTACTGACTGAATGAAAGGAGCTGGCATCTCACTCTCTTTGAATCTTCTTTATCATGCTAGGATTAACAGGAAAAAGCAAAAAATTTCAGAATTGCACCTTGCAATGTGGAGATATTACTGTTTGTGCATTTACAATATTCATTGATTTTTGCCATTGAAAAACATGTTTTTCATATACCAGAAATGTTTGAAGCTACTGACTGAATGAAAGGAGCTGGCATCTCACTCTCTTTGAATCTTCTTTATCATGCTAGGATTAACAGGAAAAAGCTAAAAATTTCAGAATTGCACCGTGCAATGTGGAGATATTACTGTTTGTGCATTTACAATATTCATTGATTTTTGCCATTGAAAAACATGTTTTTCATATACCAGAAATGTTTGAAGCTACTGACTGAATGAAAAGAGCTGGCATCTCACTCTCTTTGAATCTTCTTTATCATGCTAGGATTAGCAGGAAAAAGCTAAAAATTTCAGAATTGCACCTTGCAATGTGGAGATATTACTGTTTGTGCATTTACAATATTCATTGATTTTTGCCATTGAAAAACGTCCAGAAATGTTTGAAGCTACTGACTGAATGAAAGGAGCTGGCATCTCACTCTCTTTGAATCTTCTTTATCATGCTAGGATTAACAGGAAAAAGCTAAAAATTTCAGAATTGCACCTTGCAATGTGGAGATATTACTGTTTGTGCATTTACAATATTCATTGATTTTTGCCATTGAAAAACATGTTTTTCATATACCAGAAATGTTTGAAGCTACTGACTGAATGAAAGGAGCTGGCATCTCACTCTCTTTGAATCTTCTTTATCATGCTAGGATTAGCAGGAAAAAGCAAAAAATTTCAGAATTGCACCGTGCAATGTGGAGATATTACTGTTTGTGCATTTACAATATTCATTGATTTTTGCCATTGAAAAACATGTTTTTCATATACCAGAAATGTTTGAAGCTACTGACTGAATGAAAGGAGCTGGCATCTCACTCTCTTTGAATCTTCTTTATCATGCTAGGATTAACAGGAAAAAGCTAAAAATTTCAGAATTGCACCTTGCAATGTGGAGATATTACTGTTTGTGCATTTACAATATTCATTGATTTTTGCCATTGAAAAACGTCCAGAAATGTTTGAAGCTACTGACTGAATGAAAGGAGCTGGCATCTCACTCTCTTTGAATCTTCTTTATCATGCTAGGATTAACAGGAAAAAGCTAAAAATTTCAGAATTGCACCGTGCAATGTGGAGATATTACTGTTTGTGCATTTACAATATTCATTGATTTTTGCCATTGAAAAACATGTTTTTCATATACCAGAAATGTTTGAAGCTACTGACTGAATGAAAGGAGCTGGCATCTCACTCTCTTTGAATCTTCTTTATCATGCTAGGATTAGCAGGAAAAAGCTAAAAATTTCAGAATTGCACCTTGCAATGTGGAGATATTACTGTTTGTGCATTTACAATATTCATTGATTTTTGCCATTGAAAAACGTCCAGAAATGTTTGAAGCTACTGACTGAATGAAAGGAGCTGGCATCTCACTCTCTTTGAATCTTCTTTATCATGCTAGGATTAACAGGAAAAAGCTAAAAATTTCAGAATTGCACCTTGCAATGTGGAGATGTTACTGTTTGTGCATTTACAATATTCATTGATTTTTGCCATTGAAAAACATGTTTTTCATATACCAGAAATGTTTGAAGCTACTGACTGAATGAAAGGAGCTGGCATCTCACTCTCTTTGAATCTTCTTTATCATGCTAGGATTAGCAGGAAAAAGCAAAAAATTTCAGAATTGCACCGTGCAATGTGGAGATATTACTGTTTGTGCATTTACAATATTCATTGATTTTTGCCATTGAAAAACATGTTTTTCATATACCAGAAATGTTTGAAGCTACTGACTGAATGAAAGGAGCTGGCATCTCACTCTCTTTGAATCTTCTTTATCATGCTAGGATTAACAGGAAAAAGCTAAAAATTTCAGAATTGCACCTTGCAATGTGGAGATATTACTGTTTGTGCATTTACAATATTCATTGATTTTTGCCATTGAAAAACGTCCAGAAATGTTTGAAGCTACTGACTGAATGAAAGGAGCTGGCATCTCACTCTCTTTGAATCTTCTTTATCATGCTAGGATTAACAGGAAAAAGCTAAAAATTTCAGAATTGCACCTTGCAATGTGGAGATATTACTGTTTGTGCATTTACAATATTCATTGATTTTTGCCATTGAAAAACATGTTTTTCATATACCAGAAATGTTTGAAGCTACTGACTGAATGAAAGGAGCTGGCATCTCACTCTCTTTGAATCTTCTTTATCATGCTAGGATTAACAGGAAAAAGCAAAAAATTTCAGAATTGCACCTTGCAATGTGGAGATATTACTGTTTGTGCATTTACAATATTCATTGATTTTTGCCATTGAAAAACATGTTTTTCATATACCAGAAATGTTTGAAGCTACTGACTGAATGAAAGGAGCTGGCATCTCACTCTCTTTGAATCTTCTTTATCATGCTAGGATTAGCAGGAAAAAGCAAAAAATTTCAGAATTGCACCGTGCAATGTGGAGATATTACTGTTTGTGCATTTACAATATTCATTGATTTTTGCCATTGAAAAACATGTTTTTCATATACCAGAAATGTTTGAAGCTACTGACTGAATGAAAGGAGCTGGCATCTCACTCTCTTTGAATTTTCTTTATCATGCTAGGATTAACAGGAAAAAGCTAAAAATTTCAGAATTGCACCTTGCAATGTGGAGATATTACTGTTTGTGCATTTACAATATTCATTGATTTTTGCCATTGAAAAACGTCCAGAAATGTTTGAAGCTACTGACTGAATGAAAGGAGCTGGCATCTCACTCTCTTTGAATCTTCTTTATCATGCTAGGATTAACAGGAAAAAGCTAAAAATTTCAGAATTGCACCTTGCAATGTGGAGATATTACTGTTTGTGCATTTACAATATTCATTGATTTTTGCCATTGAAAAACATGTTTTTCATATACCAGAAATGTTTGAAGCTACTGACTGAATGAAAGGAGCTGGCATCTCACTCTCTTTGAATCTTCTTTATCATGCTAGGATTAGCAGGAAAAAGCAAAAAATTTCAGAATTGCACCGTGCAATGTGGAGATATTACTGTTTGTGCATTTACAATATTCATTGATTTTTGCCATTGAAAAACATGTTTTTCATATACCAGAAATGTTTGAAGCTACTGACTGAATGAAAGGAGCTGGCATCTCACTCTCTTTGAATTTTCTTTATCATGCTAGGATTAACAGGAAAAAGCTAAAAATTTCAGAATTGCACCTTGCAATGTGGAGATATTACTGTTTGTGCATTTACAATATTCATTGATTTTTGCCATTGAAAAACGTCCAGAAATGTTTGAAGCTACTGACTGAATGAAAGGAGCTGGCATCTCACTCTCTTTGAATCTTCTTTATCATGCTAGGATTAACAGGAAAAAGCTAAAAATTTCAGAATTGCACCTTGCAATGTGGAGATATTACTGTTTGTGCATTTACAATATTCATTGATTTTTGCCATTGAAAAACATGTTTTTCATATACCAGAAATGTTTGAAGCTACTGACTGAATGAAAGGAGCTGGCATCTCACTCTCTTTGAATCTTCTTTATCATGCTAGGATTAGCAGGAAAAAGCAAAAAATTTCAGAATTGCACCGTGCAATGTGGAGATATTACTGTTTGTGCATTTACAATATTCATTGATTTTTGCCATTGAAAAACATGTTTTTCATATACCAGAAATGTTTGAAGCTACTGACTGAATGAAAGGAGCTGGCATCTCACTCTCTTTGAATCTTCTTTATCATGCTAGGATTAACAGGAAAAAGCTAAAAATTTCAGAATTGCACCTTGCAATGTGGAGATATTACTGTTTGTGCATTTACAATATTCATTGATTTTTGCCATTGAAAAACGTCCAGAAATGTTTGAAGCTACTGACTGAATGAAAGGAGCTGGCATCTCACTCTCTTTGAATCTTCTTTATCATGCTAGGATTAACAGGAAAAAGCTAAAAATTTCAGAATTGCACCTTGCAATGTGGAGATATTACTGTTTGTGCATTTACAATATTCATTGATTTTTGCCATTGAAAAACATGTTTTTCATATACCAGAAATGTTTGAAGCTACTGACTGAATGAAAGGAGCTGGCATCTCACTCTCTTTGAATCTTCTTTATCATGCTAGGATTAACAGGAAAAAGCTAAAAATTTCAGAATTGCACCTTGCAATGTGGAGATATTACTGTTTGTGCATTTACAATATTCATTGATTTTTGCCATTGAAAAACATGTTTTTCATATACCAGAAATGTTTGAAGCTACTGACTGAATGAAAGGAGCTGGCATCTCACTCTCTTTGAATCTTCTTTATCATGCTAGGATTAGCAGGAAAAAGCAAAAAATTTCAGAATTGCACCGTGCAATGTGGAGATATTACTGTTTGTGCATTTACAATATTCATTGATTTTTGCCATTGAAAAACATGTTTTTCATATACCAGAAATGTTTGAAGCTACTGACTGAATGAAAGGAGCTGGCATCTCACTCTCTTTGAATCTTCTTTATCATGCTAGGATTAACAGGAAAAAGCTAAAAATTTCAGAATTGCACCTTGCAATGTGGAGATATTACTGTTTGTGCATTTACAATATTCATTGATTTTTGCCATTGAAAAACATGTTTTTCATATACCAGAAATGTTTGAAGCTACTGACTGAATGAAAGGAGCTGGCATCTCACTCTCTTTGAATCTTCTTTATCATGCTAGGATTAACAGGAAAAAGCAAAAAATTTCAGAATTGCACCTTGCAATGTGGAGATATTACTGTTTGTGCATTTACAATATTCATTGATTTTTGCCATTGAAAAACGTCCAGAAATGTTTGAAGCTACTGACTGAATGAAAGGAGCTGGCATCTCACTCTCTTTGAATCTTCTTTATCATGCTAGGATTAACAGGAAAAAGCAAAAAATTTCAGAATTGCACCGTGCAATGTGGAGATATTACTGTTTGTGCATTTACAATATTCATTGATTTTTGCCATTGAAAAACATGTTTTTCATATACCAGAAATGTTTGAAGCTACTGACTGAATGAAAGGAGCTGGCATCTCACTCTCTTTGAATCTTCTTTATCATGCTAGGATTAACAGGAAAAAGCAAAAAATTTCAGAATTGCACCGTGCAATGTGGAGATATTACTGTTTGTGCATTTACAATATTCATTGATTTTTGCCATTGAAAAACGTCCAGAAATGTTTGAAGCTACTGACTGAATGAAAGGAGCTGGCATCTCACTCTCTTTGAATCTTCTTTATCATGCTAGGATTAACAGGAAAAAGCTAAAAATTTCAGAATTGCACCGTGCAATGTGGAGATATTACTGTTTGTGCATTTACAATATTCATTGATTTTTGCCATTGAAAAACATGTTTTTCATATACCAGAAATGTTTGAAGCTACTGACTGAATGAAAGGAGCTGGCATCTCACTCTCTTTGAATCTTCTTTATCATGCTAGGATTAGCAGGAAAAAGCAAAAAATTTCAGAATTGCACCTTGCAATGTGGAGATATTACTGTTTGTGCATTTACAATATTCATTGATTTTTGCCATTGAAAAACATGTTTTTCATATACCAGAAATGTTTGAAGCTACTGACTGAATGAAAGGAGCTGGCATCTCACTCTCTTTGAATCTTCTTTATCATGCTAGGATTAGCAGGAAAAAGCTAAAAATTTCAGAATTGCACCTTGCAATGTGGAGATATTACTGTTTGTGCATTTACAATATTCATTGATTTTTGCCATTGAAAAACATGTTTTTCATATACCAGAAATGTTTGAAGCTACTGACTGAATGAAAGGAGCTGGCATCTCACTCTCTTTGAATCTTCTTTATCATGCTAGGATTAACAGGAAAAAGCTAAAAATTTCAGAATTGCACCTTGCAATGTGGAGATATTACTGTTTGTGCATTTACAATATTCATTGATTTTTGCCATTGAAAAACATGTTTTTCATATACCAGAAATGTTTCAAGCTACTGACTGAATGAAAGGAGCTGGCATCTCACTCTCTTTGAATCTTCTTTATCATGCTAGGATTAGCAGGAAAAAGCTAAAAATTTCAGAATTGCACCGTGCAATGTGGAGATATTACTGTTTGTGCATTTACAATATTCATTGATTTTTGCCATTGAAAAACATGTTTTTCATATACCAGAAATGTTTGAAGCTACTGACTGAATGAAAGGAGCTGGCATCTCACTCTCTTTGAATCTTCTTTATCATGCTAGGATTAGCAGGAAAAAGCTAAAAATTTCAGAATTGCACCTTGCAATGTGGAGATATTACTGTTTGTGCATTTACAATATTCATTGATTTTTGCCATTGAAAAACATGTTTTTCATATACCAGAAATGTTTGAAGCTACTGACTGAATGAAAGGAGCTGGCATCTCACTCTCTTTGAATCTTCTTTATCATGCTAGGATTAGCAGGAAAAAGCAAAAAATTTCAGAATTGCACCGTGCAATGTGGAGATATTACTGTTTGTGCATTTACAATATTCATTGATTTTTGCCATTGAAAAACATGTTTTTCATATACCAGAAATGTTTGAAGCTACTGACTGAATGAAAGGAGCTGGCATCTCACTCTCTTTGAATCTTCTTTATCATGCTAGGATTAGCAGGAAAAAGCAAAAAATTTCAGAATTGCACCTTGCAATGTGGAGATATTACTGTTTGTGCATTTACAATATTCATTGATTTTTGCCATTGAAAAACGTCCAGAAATGTTTGAAGCTACTGACTGAATGAAAGGAGCTGGCATCTCACTCTCTTTGAATCTTCTTTATCATGCTAGGATTAACAGGAAAAAGCTAAAAATTTCAGAATTGCACCTTGCAATGTGGAGATATTACTGTTTGTGCATTTACAATATTCATTGATTTTTGCCATTGAAAAACATGTTTTTCATATACCAGAAATGTTTGAAGCTACTGACTGAATGAAAGGAGCTGGCATCTCACTCTCTTTGAATCTTCTTTATCATGCTAGGATTAACAGGAAAAAGCTAAAAATTTCAGAATTGCACCTTGCAATGTGGAGATATTACTGTTTGTGCATTTACAATATTCATTGATTTTTGCCATTGAAAAACATGTTTTTCATATACCAGAAATGTTTGAAGCTACTGACTGAATGAAAGGAGCTGGCATCTCACTCTCTTTGAATCTTCTTTATCATGCTAGGATTAACAGGAAAAAGCAAAAAATTTCAGAATTGCACCTTGCAATGTGGAGATATTACTGTTTGTGCATTTACAATATTCATTGATTTTTGCCATTGAAAAACATGTTTTTCATATACCAGAAATGTTTGAAGCTACTGACTGAATGAAAGGAGCTGGCATCTCACTCTCTTTGAATCTTCTTTATCATGCTAGGATTAACAGGAAAAAGCTAAAAATTTCAGAATTGCACCGTGCAATGTGGAGATATTACTGTTTGTGCATTTACAATATTCATTGATTTTTGCCATTGAAAAACATGTTTTTCATATACCAGAAATGTTTGAAGCTACTGACTGAATGAAAGGAGCTGGCATCTCACTCTCTTTGAATCTTCTTTATCATGCTAGGATTAGCAGGAAAAAGCTAAAAATTTCAGAATTGCACCTTGCAATGTGGAGATATTACTGTTTGTGCATTTACAATATTCATTGATTTTTGCCATTGAAAAACGTCCAGAAATGTTTGAAGCTACTGACTGAATGAAAGGAGCTGGCATCTCACTCTCTTTGAATCTTCTTTATCATGCTAGGATTAACATGAAAAAGCTAAAAATTTCAGAATTGCACCTTGCAATGTGGAGATATTACTGTTTGTGCATTTACAATATTCATTGATTTTTGCCATTGAAAAACATGTTTTTCATATACCAGAAATGTTTGAAGCTACTGACTGAATGAAAGGAGCTGGCATCTCACTCTCTTTGAATCTTCTTTATCATGCTAGGATTAGCAGGAAAAAGCAAAAAATTTCAGAATTGCACCGTGCAATGTGGAGATATTACTGTTTGTGCATTTACAATATTCATTGATTTTTGCCATTGAAAAACATGTTTTTCATATACCAGAAATGTTTGAAGCTACTGACTGAATGAAAGGAGCTGGCATCTCACTCTCTTTGAATCTTCTTTATCATGCTAGGATTAACAGGAAAAAGCTAAAAATTTCAGAATTGCACCTTGCAATGTGGAGATATTACTGTTTGTGCATTTACAATATTCATTGATTTTTGCCATTGAAAAACGTCCAGAAATGTTTGAAGCTACTGACTGAATGAAAGGAGCTGGCATCTCACTCTCTTTGAATCTTCTTTATCATGCTAGGATTAACAGGAAAAAGCTAAAAATTTCAGAATTGCACCTTGCAATGTGGAGATATTACTGTTTGTGCATTTACAATATTCATTGATTTTTGCCATTGAAAAACATGTTTTTCATATACCAGAAATGTTTGAAGCTACTGACTGAATGAAAGGAGCTGGCATCTCACTCTCTTTGAATCTTCTTTATCATGCTAGGATTAACAGGAAAAAGCAAAAAATTTCAGAATTGCACCTTGCAATGTGGAGATATTACTGTTTGTGCATTTACAATATTCATTGATTTTTGCCATTGAAAAACATGTTTTTCATATACCAGAAATGTTTGAAGCTACTGACTGAATGAAAGGAGCTGGCATCTCACTCTCTTTGAATCTTCTTTATCATGCTAGGATTAGCAGGAAAAAGCAAAAAATTTCAGAATTGCACCGTGCAATGTGGAGATATTACTGTTTGTGCATTTACAATATTCATTGATTTTTGCCATTGAATAACATGTTTTTCATATACCAGAAATGTTTGAAGCTACTGACTGAATGAAAGGAGCTGGCATCTCACTCTCTTTGAATTTTCTTTATCATGCTAGGATTAACAGGAAAAAGCTAAAAATTTCAGAATTGCACCTTGCAATGTGGAGATATTACTGTTTGTGCATTTACAATATTCATTGATTTTTGCCATTGAAAAACGTCCAGAAATGTTTGAAGCTACTGACTGAATGAAAGGAGCTGGCATCTCACTCTCTTTGAATCTTCTTTATCATGCTAGGATTAACAGGAAAAAGCTAAAAATTTCAGAATTGCACCTTGCAATGTGGAGATATTACTGTTTGTGCATTTACAATATTCATTGATTTTTGCCATTGAAAAACATGTTTTTCATATACCAGAAATGTTTGAAGTTACTGACTGAATGAAAGGAGCTGGCATCTCACTCTCTTTGAATCTTCTTTATCATGCTAGGATTAGCAGGAAAAAGCAAAAAATTTCAGAATTGCACCGTGCAATGTGGAGATATTACTGTTTGTGCATTTACAATATTCATTGATTTTTGCCATTGAAAAACATGTTTTTCATATACCAGAAATGTTTGAAGCTACTGACTGAATGAAAGGAGCTGGCATCTCACTCTCTTTGAATCTTCTTTATCATGCTAGGATTAACAGGAAAAAGCTAAAAATTTCAGAATTGCACCTTGCAATGTGGAGATATTACTGTTTGTGCATTTACAATATTCATTGATTTTTGCCATTGAAAAACGTCCAGAAATGTTTGAAGCTACTGACTGAATGAAAGGAGCTGGCATCTCACTCTCTTTGCATCTTCTTTATCATGCTAGGATTAACAGGAAAAAGCTAAAAATTTCAGAATTGCACCTTGCAATGTGGAGATATTACTGTTTGTGCATTTACAATATTCATTGATTTTTGCCATTGAAAAACATGTTTTTCATATACCAGAAATGTTTGAAGCTACTGACTGAATGAAAGGAGCTGGCATCTCACTCTCTTTGAATCTTCTTTATCATGCTAGGATTAACAGGAAAAAGCAAAAAATTTCAGAATTGCACCTTGCAATGTGGAGATATTACTGTTTGTGCATTTACAATATTCATTGATTTTTGCCATTGAAAAACATGTTTTTCATATACCAGAAATGTTTGAAGCTACTGACTGAATGAAAGGAGCTGGCATCTCACTCTCTTTGAATCTTCTTTATCATGCTAGGATTAGCAGGAAAAAGCTAAAAATTTCAGAATTGCACCGTGCAATGTGGAGATATTACTGTTTGTGCATTTACAATATTCATTGATTTTTGCCATTGAAAAACATGTTTTTCATATACCAGAAATGTTTGAAGCTACTGACTGAATGAAAGGAGCTGGCATCTCACTCTCTTTGAATCTTCTTTATCATGCTAGGATTAACAGGAAAAAGCTAAAAATTTCAGAATTGCACCTTGCAATGTGGAGATATTACTGTTTGTGCATTTACAATATTCATTGATTTTTGCCATTGAAAAACGTCCAGAAATGTTTGAAGCTACTGACTGAATGAAAGGAGCTGGCATCTCACTCTCTTTGAATCTTCTTTATCATGCTAGGATTAACAGGAAAAAGCTAAAAATTTCAGAATTGCACCTTGCAATGTGGAGATATTACTGTTTGTGCATTTACAATGTTCATTGATTTTTGCCATTGAAAAACATGTTTTTCATATACCAGAAATGTTTGAAGCTACTGACTGAATGAAAGGAGCTGGCATCTCACTCTCTTTGAATCTTCTTTATCATGCTAGGATTAACAGGAAAAAGCTAAAAATTTCAGAATTGCACCGTGCAATGTGGAGATATTACTGTTTGTGCATTTACAATATTCATTGATTTTTGCCATTGAAAAACATGTTTTTCATATACCAGAAATGTTTGAAGCTACTGACTGAATGAAAGGAGCTGGCATCTCACTCTCTTTGAATCTTCTTTATCATGCTAGGATTAGCAGGAAAAAGCTAAAAATTTCAGAATTGCACCTTGCAATGTGGAGATATTACTGTTTGTGCATTTACAATATTCATTGATTTTTGCCATTGAAAAACATGTTTTTCATATACCAGAAATGTTTGAAGCTACTGACTGAATGAAAGGAGCTGGCATCTCACTCTCTTTGAATCTTCTTTATCATGCTAGGATTAGCAGGAAAAAGCTAAAAATTTCAGAATTGCACCGTGCAATGTGGAGATATTACTGTTTGTGCATTTACAATATTCATTGATTTTTGCCATTGAAAAACGTCCAGAAATGTTTGAAGCTACTGACTGAAGGAAAGGAGCTCGCATCTCACTCTCTTTGAATCTTCTTTATCATGCTAGGATTAACAGGAAAAAGCAAAAAATTTCAGAATTGCACCTTGCAATGTGGAGATATTACTGTTTGTGCATTTACAATATTCATTGATTTTTGCCATTGAAAAACATGTTTTTCATATACCAGAAATGTTTGAAGCTACTGACTGAATGAAAGGAGCTGGCATCTCACTCTCTTTGAATCTTCTTTATCATGCTAGGATTAACAGGAAAAAGCAAAAAATTTCAGAATTGCACCGTGCAATGTGGAGATATTACTGTTTGTGCATTTACAATATTCATTGATTTTTGCCATTGAAAAACGTCCAGAAATGTTTGAAGCTACTGACTGAATGAAAGGAGCTGGCATCTCACTCTCTTTGAATCTTCTTTATCATGCTAGGATTAACAGGAAAAAGCAAAAAATTTCAGAATTGCACCGTGCAATGTGGAGATATTACTGTTTGTGCATTTACAATATTCATTGATTTTTGCCATTGAAAAACATGTTTTTCATATACCAGAAATGTTTGAAGCTACTGACTGAATGAAAGGAGCTGGCATCTCACTCTCTTTGAATCTTCTTTATCATGCTAGGATTAACAGGAAAAAGCTAAAAATTTCAGAATTGCACCGTGCAATGTGGAGATATTACTGTTTTTGCATTTACAATATTCATTGATTTTTGCCATTGAAAAACATGTTTTTCATATACCAGAAATGTTTGAAGCTACTGACTGAATGAAAGGAGCTGGCATCTCACTCTCTTTGAATCTTCTTTATCATGCTAGGATTAGCAGGAAAAAGCAAAAAATTTCAGAATTGCACCGTGCAATGTGGAGATATTACTGTTTGTGCATTTACAATATTCATTGATTTTTGCCATTGAAAAACGTCCAGAAATGTTTGAAGCTACTGACTGAATGAAAGGAGCTGGCATCTCACTCTCTTTGAATCTTCTTTATCATGCTAGGATTAACAGGAAAAAGCAAAAAATTTCAGAATTGCACCGTGCAATGTGGAGATATTACTGTTTGTGCATTTACAATATTCATTGATTTTTGCCATTGAAAAACATGTTTTTCATATACCAGAAATGTTTGAAGCTACTGACTGAATGAAAGGAGCTGGCATCTCACTCTCTTTGAATCTTCTTTATCATGCTAGGATTAGCAGGAAAAAGCAAAAAATTTCAGAATTGCACCGTGCAATGTGGAGATATTACTGTTTGTGCATTTACAATATTCATTGATTTTTGCCATTGAAAAACATGTTTTTCATATACCAGAAATGTTTGAAGCTACTGACTGAATGAAAGGAGCTGGCATCTCACTCTCTTTGAATCTTCTTTATCATGCTAGGATTAGCAGGAAAAAGCAAAAAATTTCAGAATTGCACCGTGCAATGTGGAGATATTACTGTTTGTGCATTTACAATATTCATTGATTTTTGCCATTGAAAAACATGTTTTTCATATACCAGAAATGTTTGAAGCTACTGACTGAATGAAAGGAGCTGGCATCTCACTCTCTTTGAATCTTCTTTATCATGCTAGGATTAACAGGAAAAAGCTAAAAATTTCAGAATTGCACCGTGCAATGTGGAGATATTACTGTTTGTGCATTTACAATATTCATTGATTTTTGCCATTGAAAAACATGTTTTTCATATACCAGAAATGTTTGAAGCTACTGACTGAATGAAAGGAGCTGGCATCTCACTCTCTTTGAATCTTCTTTATCATGCTAGGATTAGCAGGAAAAAGCAAAAAATTTCAGAATTGCACCTTGCAATGTGGAGATATTACTGTTTGTGCATTTACAATATTCATTGATTTTTGCCATTGAAAAACATGTTTTTCATATACCAGAAATGTTTGAAGCTACTGACTGAATGAAAGGAGCTGGCATCTCACTCTCTTTGAATCTTCTTTATCATGCTAGGATTAGCAGGAAAAAGCTAAAAATTTCAGAATTGCACCTTGCAATGTGGAGATATTACTCTTTGTGCATTTACAATATTCATTGATTTTTGCCATTGAAAAACATGTTTTTCATATACCAGAAATGTTTGAAGCTACTGACTGAATGAAAGGAGCTGGCATCTCACTCTCTTTGAATCTTCTTTATCATGCTAGGATTAGCAGGAAAAAGCTAAAAATTTCAGAATTGCACCGTGCAATGTGGAGATATTACTGTTTGTGCATTTACAATATTCATTGATTTTTGCCATTGAAAAACGTCCAGAAATGTTTGAAGCTACTGACTGAATGAAAGGAGCTGGCATCTCACTCTCTTTGAATCTTCTTTATCATGCTAGGATTAACAGGAAAAAGCAAAAAATTTCAGAATTGCACCTTGCAATGTGGAGATATTACTGTTTGTGCATTTACAATATTCATTGATTTTTGCCATTGAAAAACATGTTTTTCATATACCAGAAATGTTTGAAGCTACTGACTGAATGAAAGGAGCTGGCATCTCACTCTCTTTGAATCTTCTTTATCATGCTAGGATTAACAGGAAAAAGCAAAAAATTTCAGAATTGCACCGTGCAATGTGGAGATATTACTGTTTGTGCATTTACAATATTCATTGATTTTTGCCATTGAAAAACGTCCAGAAATGTTTGAAGCTACTGACTGAATGAAAGGAGCTGGCATCTCACTCTCTTTGAATCTTCTTTATCATGCTAGGATTAGCAGGAAAAAGCTAAAAATTTCAGAATTGCACCGTGCAATGTGGAGATATTACTGTTTGTGCATTTACAATATTCATTGATTTTTGCCATTGAAAAACATGTTTTTCATATACCAGAAATGTTTGAAGCTACTGACTGAATGAAAGGAGCTGGCATCTCACTCTCTTTGAATCTTCTTTATCATGCTAGGATTAGCAGGAAAAAGCTAAAAATTTCAGAATTGCACCGTGCAATGTGGAGATATTACTGTTTGTGCATTTACAATATTCATTGATTTTTGCCATTGAAAAACATGTTTTTCATATACCAGAAATGTTTGAAGCTACTGACTGAATGAAAGGAGCTGGCATCTCACTCTCTTTGAATCTTCTTTATCATGCTAGGATTAACAGGAAAAAGCTAAAAATTTCAGAATTGCACCGTGCAATGTGGAGATATTACTGTTTGTGCATTTACAATATTCATTGATTTTTGCCATTGAAAAACATGTTTTTCATATACCAGAAATGTTTGAAGCTACTGACTGAATGAAAGGAGCTGGCATCTCACTCTCTTTGAATCTTCTTTATCATGCTAGGATTAACAGGAAAAAGCAAAAAATTTCAGAATTGCACCTTGCAATGTGGAGATATTACTGTTTGTGCATTTACAATATTCATTGATTTTTGCCATTGAAAAACATGTTTTTCATATACCAGAAATGTTTGAAGCTACTGACTGAATGAAAGGAGCTGGCATCTCACTCTCTTTGAATCTTCTTTATCATGCTAGGATTAGCAGGAAAAAGCTAAAAATTTCAGAATTGCACCTTGCAATGTGGAGATATTACTGTTTGTGCATTTACAATATTCATTGATTTTTGCCATTGAAAAACGTCCAGAAATGTTTGAAGCTACTGACTGAATGAAAGGAGCTGGCATCTCACTCTCTTTGAATCTTCTTTATCATGCTAGGATTAACAGGAAAAAGCTAAAAATTTCAGAATTGCACCGTGCAATGTGGAGATATTACTGTTTGTGCATTTACAATATTCATTGATTTTTGCCATTGAAAAACGTTTTTCATATACCAGAAATGTTTGAAGCTACTGACTGAATGAAAGGAGCTGGCATCTCACTCTCTTTGAATCTTCTTTATCATGCTAGGATTAGCAGGAAAAAGCAAAAAATTTCAGAATTGCACCTTGCAATGTGGAGATATTACTGTTTGTGCATTTACAATATTCATTGATTTTTGCCATTGAAAAACATGTTTTTCATATACCAGAAATGTTTGAAGCTACTGACTGAATGAAAGGAGCTGGCATCTCACTCTCTTTGAATCTTCTTTATCATGCTAGGATTAGCAGGAAAAAGCTAAAAATTTCAGAATTGCACCGTGCAATGTGGAGATATTACTGTTTGTGCATTTACAATATTCATTGATTTTTGCCATTGAAAAACATGTTTTTCATATACCAGAAATGTTTGAAGCTACTGACTGAATGAAAGGAGCTGGCATCTCACTCTCTTTGAATCTTCTTTATCATGCTAGGATTAACAGGAAAAAGCAAAAAATTTCAGAATTGCACCGTGCAATGTGGAGATATTACTGTTTGTGCATTTACAATATTCATTGATTTTTGCCATTGAAAAACGTCCAGAAATGTTTGAAGCTACTGACTGAATGAAAGGAGCTGGCATCTCACTCTCTTTGAATCTTCTTTATCATGCTAGGATTAGCAGGAAAAAGCTAAAAATTTCAGAATTGCACCGTGCAATGTGGAGATATTACTGTTTGTGCATTTACAATATTCATTGATTTTTGCCATTGAAAAACATGTTTTTCATATACCAGAAATGTTTGAAGCTACTGACTGAATGAAAGGAGCTGGCATCTCACTCTCTTTGAATCTTCTTTATCATGCTAGGATTAGCAGGAAAAAGCTAAAAATTTCAGAATTGCACCGTGCAATGTGGAGATATTACTGTTTGTGCATTTACAATATTCATTGATTTTTGCCATTGAAAAACATGTTTTTCATATACCAGAAATGTTTGAAGCTACTGACTGAATGAAAGGAGCTGGCATCTCACTCTCTTTGAATCTTCTTTATCATGCTAGGATTAACAGGAAAAAGCTAAAAATTTCAGAATTGCACCGTGCAATGTGGAGATATTACTGTTTGTGCATTTACAATATTCATTGATTTTTGCCATTGAAAAACATGTTTTTCATATACCAGAAATGTTTGAAGCTACTGACTGAATGAAAGGAGCTGGCATCTCACTCTCTTTGAATCTTCTTTATCATGCTAGGATTAACAGGAAAAAGCAAAAAATTTCAGAATTGCACCTTGCAATGTGGAGATATTACTGTTTGTGCATTTACAATATTCATTGATTTTTGCCATTGAAAAACATGTTTTTCATATACCAGAAATGTTTGAAGCTACTGACTGAATGAAAGGAGCTGGCATCTCACTCTCTTTGAATCTTCTTTATCATGCTAGGATTAGCAGGAAAAAGCTAAAAATTTCAGAATTGCACCTTGCAATGTGGAGATATTACTGTTTGTGCATTTACAATATTCATTGATTTTTGCCATTGAAAAACGTCCAGAAATGTTTGAAGCTACTGACTGAATGAAAGGAGCTGGCATCTCACTCTCTTTGAATCTTCTTTATCATGCTAGGATTAACAGGAAAAAGCTAAAAATTTCAGAATTGCACCGTGCAATGTGGAGATATTACTGTTTGTGCATTTACAATATTCATTGATTTTTGCCATTGAAAAACGTTTTTCATATACCAGAAATGTTTGAAGCTACTGACTGAATGAAAGGAGCTGGCATCTCACTCTCTTTGAATCTTCTTTATCATGCTAGGATTAGCAGGAAAAAGCAAAAAATTTCAGAATTGCACCTTGCAATGTGGAGATATTACTGTTTGTGCATTTACAATATTCATTGATTTTTGCCATTGAAAAACATGTTTTTCATATACCAGAAATGTTTGAAGCTACTGACTGAATGAAAGGAGCTGGCATCTCACTCTCTTTGAATCTTCTTTATCATGCTAGGATTAACAGGAAAAAGCTAAAAATTTCAGAATTGCACCGTGCAATGTGGAGATATTACTGTTTGTGCATTTACAATATTCATTGATTTTTGCCATTGAAAAACATGTTTTTCATATACCAGAAATGTTTGAAGCTACTGACTGAATGAAAGGAGCTGGCATCTCACTCTCTTTGAATCTTCTTTATCATGCTAGGATTAGCAGGAAAAAGCAAAAAATTTCAGAATTGCACCTTGCAATGTGGAGATATTACTGTTTGTGCATTTACAATATTCATTGATTTTTGCCATTGAAAAACATGTTTTTCATATACCAGAAATGTTTGAAGCTACTGACTGAATGAAAGGAGCTGGCATCTCACTCTCTTTGAATCTTCTTTATCATGCTAGGATTAACAGGAAAAAGCAAAAAATTTCAGAATTGCACCGTGCAATGTGGAGATATTACTGTTTGTGCATTTACAATATTCATTGATTTTTGCCATTGAAAAACGTCCAGAAATGTTTGAAGCTACTGACTGAATGAAAGGAGCTGGCATCTCACTCTCTTTGAATCTTCTTTATCATGCTAGGATTAACAGGAAAAAGCAAAAAATTTCAGAATTGCACCGTGCAATGTGGAGATATTACTGTTTGTGCATTTACAATATTCATTGATTTTTGCCATTGAAAAACATGTTTTTCATATACCAGAAATGTTTGAAGCTACTGACTGAATGAAAGGAGCTGGCATCTCACTCTCTTTGAATCTTCTTTATCATGCTAGGATTAACAGGAAAAAGCTAAAAATTTCAGAATTGCACCTTGCAATGTGGAGATATTACTGTTTGTGCATTTACAATATTCATTGATTTTTGCCATTGAAAAACATGTTTTTCATATACCAGAAATGTTTGAAGCTACTGACTGAATGAAAGGAGCTGGCATCTCACTCTCTTTGAATCTTCTTTATCATGCTAGGATTAACAGGAAAAAGCTAAAAATTTCAGAATTGCACCTTGCAATGTGGAGATATTACTGTTTGTGCATTTACAATATTCATTGATTTTTGCCATTGAAAAACATGTTTTTCATATACCAGAAATGTTTGAAGCTACTGACTGAATGAAAGGAGCTGGCATCTCACTCTCTTTGAATCTTCTTTATCATGCTAGGATTAGCAGGAAAAAGCAAAAAATTTCAGAATTGCACCGTGCAATGTGGAGATATTACTGTTTGTGCATTTACAATATTCATTGATTTTTGCCATTGAAAAACATGTTTTTCATATACCAGAAATGTTTGAAGCTACTGACTGAATGAAAGGAGCTGGCATCTCACTCTCTTTGAATCTTCTTTATCATGCTAGGATTAACAGGAAAAAGCTAAAAATTTCAGAATTGCACCGTGCAATATGGAGATATTACTGTTTGTGCATTTACAATATTCATTGATTTTTGCCATTGAAAAAAATGTTTTTCATATACCAGAAATGTTTGAAGCTACTGACTGAATGAAAGGAGCTGGCATCTCACTCTCTTTGAATCTTCTTTATCATGCTAGGATTAGCAGGAAAAAGCAAAAAATTTCAGAATTGCACCTTGCAATGTGGAGATATTACTGTTTGTGCATTTACAATATTCATTGATTTTTGCCATTGAAAAACATGTTTTTCATATACCAGAAATGTTTGAAGCTACTGACTGAATGAAAGGAGCTGGCATCTCACTCTCTTTGAATCTTCTTTATCATGCTAGGATTAGCAGGAAAAAGCTAAAAATTTCAGAATTGCACCTTGCAATGTGGAGATATTACTGTTTGTGCATTTACAATATTCATTGATTTTTGCCATTGAAAAACATGTTTTTCATATACCAGAAATGTTTGAAGCTACTGACTGAATGAAAGGAGCTGGCATCTCACTCTCTTTGAATCTTCTTTATCATGCTAGGATTAGCAGGAAAAAGCTAAAAATTTCAGAATTGCACCGTGCAATGTGGAGATATTACTGTTTGTGCATTTACAATATTCATTGATTTTTGCCATTGAAAAACGTCCAGAAATGTTTGAAGCTACTGACTGAATGAAAGGAGCTGGCATCTCACTCTCTTTGAATCTTCTTTGTCATGCTAGGATTAACAGGAAAAAGCAAAAAATTTCAGAATTGCACCTTGCAATGTGGAGATATTACTGTTTGTGCATTTACAATATTCATTGATTTTTGCCATTGAAAAACATGTTTTTCATATACCAGAAATGTTTGAAGGTACTGACTGAATGAAAGGAGCTGGCATCTCACTCTCTTTGAATCTTCTTTATCATGCTAGGATTAACAGGAAAAAGCAAAAAATTTCAGAATTGCACCATGCAATGTGGAGATATTACTGTTTGTGCATTTACAATATTCATTGATTTTTGCCATTGAAAAACGTCCAGAAATGTTTGAAGCTACTGACTGAATGAAAGGAGCTGGCATCTCACTCTCTTTGAATCTTCTTTATCATGCTAGGATTAGCAGGAAAAAGCTAAAAATTTCAGAATTGCACCGTGCAATGTGGAGATATTACTGTTTGTGCATTTACAATATTCATTGATTTTTGCCATTGAAAAACATGTTTTTCATATACCAGAAATGTTTGAAGCTACTGACTGAATGAAAGGAGCTGGCATCTCACTCTCTTTGAATCTTCTTTATCATGCTAGGATTAGCAGGAAAAAGCTAAAAATTTCAGAATTGCACCGTGCAATGTGGAGATATTACTGTTTGTGCATTTACAATATTCATTGATTTTTGCCATTGAAAAACATGTTTTTCATATACCAGAAATGTTTGAAGCTACTGACTGAATGAAAGGAGCTGGCATCTCACTCTCTTTGAATCTTCTTTATCATGCTAGGATTAACAGGAAAAAGCTAAAAATTTCAGAATTGCACCGTGCAATGTGGAGATATTACTGTTTGTGCATTTACAATATTCATTGATTTTTGCCATTGAAAAACATGTTTTTCATATACCAGAAATGTTTGAAGCTACTGACTGAATGAAAGGAGCTGGCATCTCACTCTCTTTGAATCTTCTTTATCATGCTAGGATTAACAGGAAAAAGCAAAAAATTTCAGAATTGCACCTTGCAATGTGGAGATATTACTGTTTGTGCATTTACAATATTCATTGATTTTTGCCATTGAAAAACATGTTTTTCATATACCAGAAATGTTTGAAGCTACTGACTGAATGAAAGGAGCTGGCATCTCACTCTCTTTGAATCTTCTTTATCATGCTAGGATTAGCAGGAAAAAGCTAAAAATTTCAGAATTGCACCTTGCAATGTGGAGATATTACTGTTTGTGCATTTACAATATTCATTGATTTTTGCCATTGAAAAACGTCCAGAAATGTTTGAAGCTACTGACTGAATGAAAGGAGCTGGCATCTCACTCTCTTTGAATCTTCTTTATCATGCTAGGATTAACAGGAAAAAGCTAAAAATTTCAGAATTGCACCGTGCAATGTGGAGATATTACTGTTTGTGCATTTACAATATTCATTGATTTTTGCCATTGAAAAACGTTTTTCATATACCAGAAATGTTTGAAGCTACTGACTGAATGAAAGGAGCTGGCATCTCACTCTCTTTGAATCTTCTTTATCATGCTAGGATTAGCAGGAAAAAGCAAAAAATTTCAGAATTGCACCTTGCAATGTGGAGATATTACTGTTTGTGCATTTACAATATTCATTGATTTTTGCCATTGAAAAACATGTTTTTCATATACCAGAAATGTTTGAAGCTACTGACTGAATGAAAGGAGCTGGCATCTCACTCTCTTTGAATCTTCTTTATCATGCTAGGATTAACAGGAAAAAGCTAAAAATTTCAGAATTGCACCGTGCAATGTGGAGATATTACTGTTTGTGCATTTACAATATTCATTGATTTTTGCCATTGAAAAACATGTTTTTCATATACCAGAAATGTTTGAAGCTACTGACTGAATGAAAGGAGCTGGCATCTCACTCTCTTTGAATCTTCTTTATCATGCTAGGATTAGCAGGAAAAAGCAAAAAATTTCAGAATTGCACCTTGCAATGTGGAGATATTACTGTTTGTGCATTTACAATATTCATTGATTTTTGCCATTGAAAAACATGTTTTTCATATACCAGAAATGTTTGAAGCTACTGACTGAATGAAAGGAGCTGGCATCTCACTCTCTTTGAATCTTCTTTATCATGCTAGGATTAACAGGAAAAAGCAAAAAATTTCAGAATTGCACCGTGCAATGTGGAGATATTACTGTTTGTGCATTTACAATATTCATTGATTTTTGCCATTGAAAAACGTCCAGAAATGTTTGAAGCTACTGACTGAATGAAAGGAGCTGGCATCTCACTCTCTTTGAATCTTCTTTATCATGCTAGGATTAACAGGAAAAAGCAAAAAATTTCAGAATTGCACCGTGCAATGTGGAGATATTACTGTTTGTGCATTTACAATATTCATTGATTTTTGCCATTGAAAAACATGTTTTTCATATACCAGAAATGTTTGAAGCTACTGACTGAATGAAAGGAGCTGGCATCTCACTCTCTTTGAATCTTCTTTATCATGCTAGGATTAACAGGAAAAAGCTAAAAATTTCAGAATTGCACCTTGCAATGTGGAGATATTACTGTTTGTGCATTTACAATATTCATTGATTTTTGCCATTGAAAAACATGTTTTTCATATACCAGAAATGTTTGAAGCTACTGACTGAATGAAAGGAGCTGGCATCTCACTCTCTTTGAATCTTCTTTATCATGCTAGGATTAACAGGAAAAAGCTAAAAATTTCAGAATTGCACCTTGCAATGTGGAGATATTACTGTTTGTGCATTTACAATATTCATTGATTTTTGCCATTGAAAAACATGTTTTTCATATACCAGAAATGTTTGAAGCTACTGACTGAATGAAAGGAGCTGGCATCTCACTCTCTTTGAATCTTCTTTATCATGCTAGGATTAGCAGGAAAAAGCAAAAAATTTCAGAATTGCACCGTGCAATGTGGAGATATTACTGTTTGTGCATTTACAATATTCATTGATTTTTGCCATTGAAAAACATGTTTTTCATATACCAGAAATGTTTGAAGCTACTGACTGAATGAAAGGAGCTGGCATCTCACTCTCTTTGAATCTTCTTTATCATGCTAGGATTAACAGGAAAAAGCTAAAAATTTCAGAATTGCACCTTGCAATGTGGAGATATTACTGTTTGTGCATTTACAATATTCATTGATTTTTGCCATTGAAAAACATGTTTTTCATATACCAGAAATGTTTGAAGCTACTGACTGAATGAAAGGAGCTGGCATCTCACTCTCTTTGAATCTTCTTTATCATGCTAGGATTAACAGGAAAAAGCAAAAAATTTCAGAATTGCACCGTGCAATGTGGAGATATTACTGTTTGTGCATTTACAATATTCATTGATTTTTGCCATTGAAAAACGTCCAGAAATGTTTGAAGCTACTGACTGAATGAAAGGAGCTGGCATCTCACTCTCTTTGAATCTTCTTTATCATGCTAGGATTAACAGGAAAAAGCAAAAAATTTCAGAATTGCACCGTGCAATGTGGAGATATTACTGTTTGTGCATTTACAATATTCATTGATTTTTGCCATTGAAAAACATGTTTTTCATATACCAGAAATGTTTGAAGCTACTGACTGAATGAAAGGAGCTGGCATCTCACTCTCTTTGAATCTTCTTTATCATGCTAGGATTAACAGGAAAAAGCTAAAAATTTCAGAATTGCACCGTGCAATGTGGAGATATTACTGTTTGTGCATTTACAATATTCATTGATTTTTGCCATTGAAAAACATGTTTTTCATATACCAGAAATGTTTGAAGCTACTGACTGAATGAAAGGAGCTGGCATCTCACTCTCTTTGAATCTTCTTTATCATGCTAGGATTAGCAGGAAAAAGCAAAAAATTTCAGAATTGCACCGTGCAATGTGGAGATATTACTGTTTGTGCATTTACAATATTCATTGATTTTTGCCATTGAAAAACGTCCAGAAATGTTTGAAGCTACTGACTGAATGAAAGGAGCTGGCATCTCACTCTCTTTGAATCTTCTTTATCATGCTAGGATTAACAGGAAAAAGCAAAAAATTTCAGAATTGCACCGTGCAATGTGGAGATATTACTGTTTGTGCATTTACAATATTCATTGATTTTTGCCATTGAAAAACATGTTTTTCATATACCAGAAATGTTTGAAGCTACTGACTGAATGAAAGGAGCTGGCATCTCACTCTCTTTGAATCTTCTTTATCATGCTAGGATTAGCAGGAAAAAGCAAAAAATTTCAGAATTGCACCGTGCAATGTGGAGATATTACTGTTTGTGCATTTACAATATTCATTGATTTTTGCCATTGAAAAACATGTTTTTCATATACCAGAAATGTTTGAAGCTACTGACTGAATGAAAGGAGCTGGCATCTCACTCTCTTTGAATCTTCTTTATCATGCTAGGATTAGCAGGAAAAAGCAAAAAATTTCAGAATTGCACCGTGCAATGTGGAGATATTACTGTTTGTGCATTTACAATATTCATTGATTTTTGCCATTGAAAAACATGTTTTTCATATACCAGAAATGTTTGAAGCTACTGACTGAATGAAAGGAGCTGGCATCTCACTCTCTTTGAATCTTCTTTATCATGCTAGGATTAACAGGAAAAAGCTAAAAATTTCAGAATTGCACCGTGCAATGTGGAGATATTACTGTTTGTGCATTTACAATATTCATTGATTTTTGCCATTGAAAAACATGTTTTTCATATACCAGAAATGTTTGAAGCTACTGACTGAATGAAAGGAGCTGGCATCTCACTCTCTTTGAATCTTCTTTATCATGCTAGGATTAGCAGGAAAAAGCAAAAAATTTCAGAATTGCACCTTGCAATGTGGAGATATTACTGTTTGTGCATTTACAATATTCATTGATTTTTGCCATTGAAAAACATGTTTTTCATATACCAGAAATGTTTGAAGCTACTGACTGAATGAAAGGAGCTGGCATCTCACTCTCTTTGAATCTTCTTTATCATGCTAGGATTAGCAGGAAAAAGCTAAAAATTTCAGAATTGCACCTTGCAATGTGGAGATATTACTGTTTGTGCATTTACAATATTCATTGATTTTTGCCATTGAAAAACATGTTTTTCATATACCAGAAATGTTTGAAGCTACTGACTGAATGAAAGGAGCTGGCATCTCACTCTCTTTGAATCTTCTTTATCATGCTAGGATTAGCAGGAAAAAGCTAAAAATTTCAGAATTGCACCGTGCAATGTGGAGATATTACTGTTTGTGCATTTACAATATTCATTGATTTTTGCCATTGAAAAACGTCCAGAAATGTTTGAAGCTACTGACTGAAGGAAAGGAGCTGGCATCTCACTCTCTTTGAATCTTCTTTATCATGCTAGGATTAACAGGAAAAAGCAAAAAATTTCAGAATTGCACCTTGCAATGTGGAGATATTACTGTTTGTGCATTTACAATATTCATTGATTTTTGCCATTGAAAAACATGTTTTTCATATACCAGAAATGTTTGAAGCTACTGACTGAATGAAAGGAGCTGGCATCTCACTCTCTTTGAATCTTCTTTATCATGCTAGGATTAACAGGAAAAAGCAAAAAATTTCAGAATTGCACCGTGCAATGTGGAGATATTACTGTTTGTGCATTTACAATATTCATTGATTTTTGCCATTGAAAAACGTCCAGAAATGTTTGAAGCTACTGACTGAATGAAAGGAGCTGGCATCTCACTCTCTTTGAATCTTCTTTATCATGCTAGGATTAACAGGAAAAAGCAAAAAATTTCAGAATTGCACCGTGCAATGTGGAGATATTACTGTTTGTGCATTTACAATATTCATTGATTTTTGCCATTGAAAAACATGTTTTTCATATACCAGAAATGTTTGAAGCTACTGACTGAATGAAAGGAGCTGGCATCTCACTCTCTTTGAATCTTCTTTATCATGCTAGGATTAACAGGAAAAAGCTAAAAATTTCAGAATTGCACCGTGCAATGTGGAGATATTACTGTTTGTGCATTTACAATATTCATTGATTTTTGCCATTGAAAAACATGTTTTTCATATACCAGAAATGTTTGAAGCTACTGACTGAATGAAAGGAGCTGGCATCTCACTCTCTTTGAATCTTCTTTATCATGCTAGGATTAGCAGGAAAAAGCAAAAAATTTCAGAATTGCACCGTGCAATGTGGAGATATTACTGTTTGTGCATTTACAATATTCATTGATTTTTGCCATTGAAAAACGTCCAGAAATGTTTGAAGCTACTGACTGAATGAAAGGAGCTGGCATCTCACTCTCTTTGAATCTTCTTTATCATGCTAGGATTAACAGGAAAAAGCAAAAAATTTCAGAATTGCACCGTGCAATGTGGAGATATTACTGTTTGTGCATTTACAATATTCATTGATTTTTGCCATTGAAAAACATGTTTTTCATATACCAGAAATGTTTGAAGCTACTGACTGAATGAAAGGAGCTGGCATCTCACTCTCTTTGAATCTTCTTTATCATGCTAGGATTAGCAGGAAAAAGCAAAAAATTTCAGAATTGCACCGTGCAATGTGGAGATATTACTGTTTGTGCATTTACAATATTCATTGATTTTTGCCATTGAAAAACATGTTTTTCATATACCAGAAATGTTTGAAGCTACTGACTGAATGAAAGGAGCTGGCATCTCACTCTCTTTGAATCTTCTTTATCATGCTAGGATTAGCAGGAAAAAGCAAAAAATTTCAGAATTGCACCGTGCAATGTGGAGATATTACTGTTTGTGCATTTACAATATTCATTGATTTTTGCCATTGAAAAACATGTTTTTCATATACCAGAAATGTTTGAAGCTACTGACTGAATGAAACGAGCTGGCATCTCACTCTCTTTGAATCTTCTTTATCATGCTAGGATTAACAGGAAAAAGCTAAAAATTTCAGAATTGCACCGTGCAATGTGGAGATATTACTGTTTGTGCATTTACAATATTCATTGATTTTTGCCATTGAAAAACATGTTTTTCATATACCAGAAATGTTTGAAGCTACTGACTGAATGAAAGGAGCTGGCATCTCACTCTCTTTGAATCTTCTTTATCATGCTAGGATTAGCAGGAAAAAGCAAAAAATTTCAGAATTGCACCTTGCAATGTGGAGATATTACTGTTTGTGCATTTACAATATTCATTGATTTTTGCCATTGAAAAACATGTTTTTCATATACCAGAAATGTTTGAAGCTACTGACTGAATGAAAGGAGCTGGCATCTCACTCTCTTTGAATCTTCTTTATCATGCTAGGATTAGCAGGAAAAAGCTAAAAATTTCAGAATTGCACCTTGCAATGTGGAGATATTACTGTTTGTGCATTTACAATATTCATTGATTTTTGCCATTGAAAAACATGTTTTTCATATACCAGAAATGTTTGAAGCTACTGACTGAATGAAAGGAGCTGGCATCTCACTCTCTTTGAATCTTCTTTATCATGCTAGGATTAGCAGGAAAAAGCTAAAAATTTCAGAATTGCACCGTGCAATGTGGAGATATTACTGTTTGTGCATTTACAATATTCATTGATTTTTGCCATTGAAAAACGTCCAGAAATGTTTGAAGCTACTGACTGAATGAAAGGAGCTGGCATCTCACTCTCTTTGAATCTTCTTTATCATGCTAGGATTAACAGGAAAAAGCAAAAAATTTCAGAATTGCACCTTGCAATGTGGAGATATTACTGTTTGTGCATTTACAATATTCATTGATTTTTGCCATTGAAAAACATGTTTTTCATATACCAGAAATGTTTGAAGCTACTGACTGAATGAAAGGAGCTGGCATCTCACTCTCTTTGAATCTTCTTTATCATGCTAGGATTAACAGGAAAAAGCAAAAAATTTCAGAATTGCACCGTGCAATGTGGAGATATTACTGTTTGTGCATTTACAATATTCATTGATTTTTGCCATTGAAAAACGTCCAGAAATGTTTGAAGCTACTGACTGAATGAAAGGAGCTGGCATCTCACTCTCTTTGAATCTTCTTTATCATGCTAGGATTAGCAGGAAAAAGCTAAAAATTTCAGAATTGCACCGTGCAATGTGGAGATATTACTGTTTGTGCATTTACAATATTCATTGATTTTTGCCATTGAAAAACATGTTTTTCATATACCAGAAATGTTTGAAGCTACTGACTGAATGAAAGGAGCTGGCATCTCACTCTCTTTGAATCTTCTTTATCATGCTAGGATTAGCAGGAAAAAGCTAAAAATTTCAGAATTGCACCGTGCAATGTGGAGATATTACTGTTTGTGCATTTACAATATTCATTGATTTTTGCCATTGAAAAACATGTTTTTCATATACCAGAAATGTTTGAAGCTACTGACTGAATGAAAGGAGCTGGCATCTCACTCTCTTTGAATCTTCTTTATCATGCTAGGATTAACAGGAAAAAGCTAAAAATTTCAGAATTGCACCGTGCAATGTGGAGATATTACTGTTTGTGCATTTACAATATTCATTGATTTTTGCCATTGAAAAACATGTTTTTCATATACCAGAAATGTTTGAAGCTACTGACTGAATGAAAGGAGCTGGCATCTCACTCTCTTTGAATCTTCTTTATCATGCTAGGATTAACAGGAAAAAGCAAAAAATTTCAGAATTGCACCTTGCAATGTGGAGATATTACTGTTTGTGCATTTACAATATTCATTGATTTTTGCCATTGAAAAACATGTTTTTCATATACCAGAAATGTTTGAAGCTACTGACTGAATGAAAGGAGCTGGCATCTCACTCTCTTTGAATCTTCTTTATCATGCTAGGATTAGCAGGAAAAAGCTAAAAATTTCAGAATTGCACCTTGCAATGTGGAGATATTACTGTTTGTGCATTTACAATATTCATTGATTTTTGCCATTGAAAAACGTCCAGAAATGTTTGAAGCTACTGACTGAATGAAAGGAGCTGGCATCTCACTCTCTTTGAATCTTCTTTATCATGCTAGGATTAACAGGAAAAAGCTAAAAATTTCAGAATTGCACCGTGCAATGTGGAGATATTACTGTTTGTGCATTTACAATATTCATTGATTTTTGCCATTGAAAAACGTTTTTCATATACCAGAAATGTTTGAAGCTACTGACTGAATGAAAGGAGCTGGCATCTCACTCTCTTTGAATCTTCTTTATCATGCTAGGATTAGCAGGAAAAAGCAAAAAATTTCAGAATTGCACCTTGCAATGTGGAGATATTACTGTTTGTGCATTTACAATATTCATTGATTTTTGCCATTTAAAAACATGTTTTTCATATACCAGAAATGTTTGAAGCTACTGACTGAATGAAAGGAGCTGGCATCTCACTCTCTTTGAATCTTCTTTATCATGCTAGGATTAACAGGAAAAAGCTAAAAATTTCAGAATTGCACCGTGCAATGTGGAGATATTACTGTTTGTGCATTTACAATATTCATTGATTTTTGCCATTGAAAAACATGTTTTTCATATACCAGAAATGTTTGAAGCTACTGACTGAATGAAAGGAGCTGGCATCTCACTCTCTTTGAATCTTCTTTATCATGCTAGGATTAGCAGGAAAAAGCAAAAAATTTCAGAATTGCACCTTGCAATGTGGAGATATTACTGTTTGTGCATTTACAATATTCATTGATTTTTGCCATTGAAAAACATGTTTTTCATATACCAGAAATGTTTGAAGCTACTGACTGAATGAAAGGAGCTGGCATCTCACTCTCTTTGAATCTTCTTTATCATGCTAGGATTAACAGGAAAAAGCAAAAAATTTCAGAATTGCACCTTGCAATGTGGAGATATTACTGTTTGTGCATTTACAATATTCATTGATTTTTGCCATTGAAAAACATGTTTTTCATATACCAGAAATGTTTGAAGCTACTGACTGAATGAAAGGAGCTGGCATCTCACTCTCTTTGAATCTTCTTTATCATGCTAGGATTAGCAGGAAAAAGCTAAAAATTTCAGAATTGCACCGTGCAATGTGGAGATATTACTGTTTGTGCATTTACAATATTCATTGATTTTTGCCATTGAAAAACATGTTTTTCATATACCAGAAATGTTTGAAGCTACTGACTGAATGAAAGGAGCTGGCATCTCACTCTCTTTGAATCTTCTTTATCATGCTAGGATTAACAGGAAAAAGCTAAAAATTTCAGAATTGCACCGTGCAATGTGGAGATATTACTGTTTGTGCATTTACAATATTCATTGATTTTTGCCATTGAAAAACATGTTTTTCATATACCAGAAATGTTTGAAGCTACTGACTGAATGAAAGGAGCTGGCATCTCACTCTCTTTGAATCTTTTTATCATGCTAGGATTAACAGGAAAAAGCAAAAAATTTCAGAATTGCACCTTGCAATGTGGAGATATTACTGTTTGTGCATTTACAATATTCATTGATTTTTGCCATTGAAAAACATGTTTTTCATATACCAGAAATGTTTGAAGCTACTGACTGAATGAAAGGAGCTGGCATCTCACTCTCTTTGAATCTTCTTTATCATGCTAGGATTAGCAGGAAAAAGCTAAAAATTTCAGAATTGCACCTTGCAATGTGGAGATATTACTGTTTGTGCATTTACAATATTCATTGATTTTTGCCATTGAAAAACGTCCAGAAATGTTTGAAGCTACTGACTGAATGAAAGGAGCTGGCATCTCACTCTCTTTGAATCTTCTTTATCATGCTAGGATTAACAGGAAAAAGCTAAAAATTTCAGAATTGCACCGTGCAATGTGGAGATATTACTGTTTGTGCATTTACAATATTCATTGATTTTTGCCATTGAAAAACGTTTTTCATATACCAGAAATGTTTGAAGCTACTGACTGAATGAAAGGAGCTGGCATCTCACTCTCTTTGAATCTTCTTTATCATGCTAGGATTAGCAGGAAAAAGCAAAAAATTTCAGAATTGCACCTTGCAATGTGGAGATATTACTGTTTGTGCATTTACAATATTCATTGATTTTTGCCATTGAAAAACATGTTTTTCATATACCAGAAATGTTTGAAGCTACTGACTGAATGAAAGGAGCTGGCATCTCACTCTCTTTGAATCTTCTTTATCATGCTAGGATTAACAGGAAAAAGCTAAAAATTTCAGAATTGCACCGTGCAATGTGGAGATATTACTGTTTGTGCATTTACAATATTCATTGATTTTTGCCATTGAAAAACATGTTTTTCATATACCAGAAATGTTTGAAGCTACTGACTGAATGAAAGGAGCTGGCATCTCACTCTCTTTGAATCTTCTTTATCATGCTAGGATTAGCAGGAAAAAGCAAAAAATTTCAGAATTGCACCTTGCAATGTGGAGATATTACTGTTTGTGCATTTACAATATTCATTGATTTTTGCCATTGAAAAACATGTTTTTCATATACCAGAAATGTTTGAAGCTACTGACTGAATGAAAGGAGCTGGCATCTCACTCTCTTTGAATCTTCTTTATCATGCTAGGATTAACAGGAAAAAGCAAAAAATTTCAGAATTGCACCTTGCAATGTGGAGATATTACTGTTTGTGCATTTACAATATTCATTGATTTTTGCCATTGAAAAACATGTTTTTCATATACCAGAAATGTTTGAAGCTACTGACTGAATGAAAGGAGCTGGCATCTCACTCTCTTTGAATCTTCTTTATCATGCTAGGATTAACAGGAAAAAGCTAAAAATTTCAGAATTGCACCGTGCAATGTGGAGATATTACTGTTTGTGCATTTACAATATTCATTGATTTTTGCCATTGAAAAACATGTTTTTCATATACCAGAAATGTTTGAAGCTACTGACTGAATGAAAGGAGCTGGCATCTCACTCTCTTTGAATCTTCTTTATCATGCTAGGATTAACAGGAAAAAGCTAAAAATTTCAGAATTGCACCTTGCAATGTGGAGATATTACTGTTTGTGCATTTACAATATTCATTGATTTTTGCCATTGAAAAACATGTTTTTCATATACCAGAAATGTTTGAAGCTACTGACTGAATGAAAGGAGCTGGCATCTCACTCTCTTTGAATCTTCTTTATCATGCTAGGATTAGCAGGAAAAAGCAAAAAATTTCAGAATTGCACCTTGCAATGTGGAGATATTACTGTTTGTGCATTTACAATATTCATTGATTTTTGCCATTGAAAAACATGTTTTTCATATACCAGAAATGTTTGAAGCTACTGACTGAATGAAAGGAGCTGGCATCTCACTCTCTTTGAATCTTCTTTATCATGCTAGGATTAACAGGAAAAAGCTAAAAATTTCAGAATTGCACCTTGCAATGTGGAGATATTACTGTTTGTGCATTTACAATATTCATTGATTTTTGCCATTGAAAAACATGTTTTTCATATACCAGAAATGTTTGAAGCTACTGACTGAATGAAAGGAGCTGGCATCTCACTCTCTTTGAATCTTCTTTATCATGCTAGGATTAGCAGGAAAAAGCAAAAAATTTCAGAATTGCACCGTGCAATGTGGAGATATTACTGTTTGTGCATTTACAATATTCATTGATTTTTGCCATTGAAAAACGTCCAGAAATGTTTGAAGCTACTGACTGAATGAAAGGAGCTGGCATCTCACTCTCTTTGAATCTTCTTTATCATGCTAGGATTAGCAGGAAAAAGCAAAAAATTTCAGAATTGCACCTTGCAATGTGGAGATATTACTGTTTGTGCATTTACAATATTCATTGATTTTTGCCATTGAAAAACATGTTTTTCATATACCAGAAATGTTTGAAGCTACTGACTGAATGAAAGGAGCTGGCATCTCACTCTCTTTGAATCTTCTTTATCATGCTAGTATTAACAGGAAAAAGCTAAAAATTTCAGAATTGCACCTTGCAATGTGGAGATATTACTGTTTGTGCATTTACAATATTCATTGATTTTTGCCATTGAAAAACATGTTTTTCATATACCAGAAATGTTTGAAGCTACTGACTGAATGAAAGGAGCTGGCATCTCACTCTCTTTGAATCTTCTTTATCATGCTAGGATTAGCAGGAAAAAGCAAAAAATTTCAGAATTGCACCGTGCAATGTGGAGATATTACTGTTTGTGCATTTACAATATTCATTGATTTTTGCCATTGAAAAACATGTTTTTCATATACCAGAAATGTTTGAAGCTACTGACTGAATGAAAGGAGCTGGCATCTCACTCTCTTTGAATCTTCTTTATCATGCTAGGATTAGCAGGAAAAAGCTAAAAATTTCAGAATTGCACCGTGCAATGTGGAGATATTACTGTTTGTGCATTTACAATATTCATTGATTTTTGCCATTGAAAAACATGTTTTTCATATACCAGAAATGTTTGAAGCTACTGACTGAATGAAAGGAGCTGGCATCTCACTCTCTTTGAATCTTCTTTATCATGCTAGGATTAACAGGAAAAAGCTAAAAATTTCAGAATTGCACCTTGCAATGTGGAGATATTACTGTTTGTGCATTTACAATATTCATTGATTTTTGCCATTGAAAAACATGTTTTTCATATACCAGAAATGTTTGAAGCTACTGACTGAATGAAAGGAGCTGGCATCTCACTCTCTTTGAATCTTCTTTATCATGCTAGGATTAGCAGGAGAAAGCAAAAAATTTCAGAATTGCACCGTGCAATGTGGAGATATTACTGTTTGTGCATTTACAAAATTCATTGATTTTTGCCATTGAAAAACGTCCAGAAATGTTTGAAGCTACTGACTGAATGAAAGGAGCTGGCATCTCACTCTCTTTGAATCTTCTTTATCATGCTAGGATTAGCAGGAAAAAGCTAAACATTTCAGAATTGCACCGTGCAATGTGGAGATATTACTGTTTGTGCATTTACAATATTCATTGATTTTTGCCATTGAAAAACATGTTTTTCATATACCAGAAATGTTTGAAGCTACTGACTGAATGAAAGGAGCTGGCATCTCACTCTCTTTGAATCTTCTTTATCATGCTAGGATTAGCAGGAAAAAGCAAAAAATTTCAGAATTGCACCGTGCAATGTGGAGATATTACTGTTTGTGCATTTACAATATTCATTGATTTTTGCCATTGAAAAACATGTTTTTCATATACCTGAAATGTTTGAAGCTACTGACTGAATGAAAGGAGCTGGCATCTCACTCTCTTTGAATCTTCTTTATCATGCTAGGATTAGCAGGAAAAAGCTAAAAATTTCAGAATTGCACCGTGCAATGTGGAGATATTACTGTTTGTGCATTTACAATATTCATTGATTTTTGCCATTGAAAAACATGTTTTTCATATACCAGAAATGTTTGAAGCTACTGACTGAATGAAAGGAGCTGGCATCTCACTCTCTTTGAATCTTCTTTATCATGCTAGGATTAGCAGGAAAAAGCAAAAAATTTCAGAATTGCACCGTGCAATGTGGAGATATTACTGTTTGTGCATTTACAATATTCATTGATTTTTGCCATTGAAAAACGTCCAGAAATGTTTGAAGCTACTGACTGAATGAAAGGAGCTGGCATCTCACTCTCTTTGAATCTTCTTTATCATGCTAGGATTAGCAGGAAAAAGCTAAAAATTTCAGAATTGCACCTTGCAATGTGGAGATATTACTGTTTGTGCATTTACAATATTCATTGATTTTTGCCATTGAAAAACATGTTTTTCATATACCAGAAATGTTTGAAGCTACTGACTGAATGAAAGGAGCTGGCATCTCACTCTCTTTGAATCTTCTTTATCATGCTAGGATTAGCAGGAAAAAGCAAAAAATTTCAGAATTGCACCGTGCAATGTGGAGATATTACTGTTTGTGCATTTACAATATTCATTGATTTTTGCCATTGAAAAACGTCCAGAAATGTTTGAAGCTACTGACTGAATGAAAGGAGCTGGCATCTCACTCTCTTTGAATCTTCTTTATCATGCTAGGATTAGCAGGAAAAAGCAAAAAATTTCAGAATTGCACCTTGCAATGTGGAGATATTACTGTTTGTGCATTTACAATATTCATTGATTTTTGCCATTGAAAAACGTCCAGAAATGTTTGAAGCTACTGACTGAATGAAAGGAGCTGGCATCTCACTCTCTTTGAATCTTCTTTATCATGCTAGGATTAACAGGAAAAAGCTAAAAATTTCAGAATTGCACCTTGCAATGTGGAGATATTACTGTTTGTGCATTTACAATATTCATTGATTTTTGCCATTGAAAAACATGTTTTTCATATACTAGAAATGTTTGAAGCTACTGACTGAATGAAAGGAGCTGGCATCTCACTCTCTTTGAATCTTCTTTATCATGCTAGGATTAGCAGGAAAAAGCAAAAAATTTCAGAATTGCACCTTGCAATGTGGAGATATTACTGTTTGTGCATTTACAATATTCATTGATTTTTGCCATTGAAAAACATGTTTTTCATATACCAGAAATGTTTGAAGCTACTGACTGAATGAAAGGAGCTGGCATCTCACTCTCTTTGAATCTTCTTTATCATGCTAGGATTAACAGGAAAAAGCTAAAAATTTCAGAATTGCACCGTGCAATGTGGAGATATTACTGTTTGTGCATTTACAATATTCATTGATTTTTGCCATTGAAAAACATGTTTTTCATATACCAGAAATGTTTGAAGCTACTGACTGAATGAAAGGAGCTGGCATCTCACTCTCTTTGAATCTTCTTTATCATGCTAGGATTAACAGGAAAAAGCTAAAAATTTCAGAATTGCACCGTGCAATGTGGAGATATTACTGTTTGTGCATTTACAATATTCATTGATTTTTGCCATTGAAAAACATGTTTTTCATATACCAGAAATGTTTGAAGCTACTGACTGAATGAAAGGAGCTGGCATCTCACTCTCTTTGAATCTTCTTTATCATGCTAGGATTAGCAGGAAAAAGCTAAAAATTTCAGAATTGCACCTTGCAATGTGGAGATATTACTGTTTGTGCATTTACAATATTCATTGATTTTTGCCATTGAAAAACGTCCAGAAATGTTTGAAGCTACTGACTGAATGAAAGGAGCTGGCATCTCACTCTCTTTGAATCTTCTTTATCATGCTAGGATTAACAGGAAAAAGCTAAAAATTTCAGAATTGCACCTTGCAATGTGGAGATATTACTGTTTGTGCATTTACAATATTCATTGATTTTTGCCATTGAAAAACATGTTTTTCATATACCAGAAATGTTTGAAGCTACTGACTGAATGAAAGGAGCTGGCATCTCACTCTCTTTGAATCTTCTTTATCATGCTAGGATTAGCAGGAAAAAGCAAAAAATTTCAGAATTGCACCGTGCAATGTGGAGATATTACTGTTTGTGCATTTACAATATTCATTGATTTTTGCCATTGAAAAACGTCCAGAAATGTTTGAAGCTACTGACTGAATGAAAGGAGCTGGCATCTCACTCTCTTTGAATCTTCTTTATCATGCTAGGATTAGCAGGAAAAAGCAAAAAATTTCAGAATTGCACCTTGCAATGTGGAGATATTACTGTTTGTGCATTTACAATATTCATTGATTTTTGCCATTGAAAAACGTCCAGAAATGTTTGAAGCTACTGACTGAATGAAAGGAGCTGGCATCTCACTCTCTTTGAATCTTCTTTATCATGCTAGGATTAACAGGAAAAAGCTAAAAATTTCAGAATTGCACCTTGCAATGTGGAGATATTACTGTTTGTGCATTTACAATATTCATTGATTTTTGCCATTGAAAAACATGTTTTTCATATACTAGAAATGTTTGAAGCTACTGACTGAATGAAAGGAGCTGGCATCTCACTCTCTTTGAATCTTCTTTATCATGCTAGGATTAGCAGGAAAAAGCAAAAAATTTCAGAATTGCACCTTGCAATGTGGAGATATTACTGTTTGTGCATTTACAATATTCATTGATTTTTGCCATTGAAAAACATGTTTTTCATATACCAGAAATGTTTGAAGCTACTGACTGAATGAAAGGAGCTGGCATCTCACTCTCTTTGAATCTTCTTTATCATGCTAGGATTAACAGGAAAAAGCTAAAAATTTCAGAATTGCACCGTGCAATGTGGAGATATTACTGTTTGTGCATTTACAATATTCATTGATTTTTGCCATTGAAAAACATGTTTTTCATATACCAGAAATGTTTGAAGCTACTGACTGAATGAAAGGAGCTGGCATCTCACTCTCTTTGAATCTTCTTTATCATGCTAGGATTAACAGGAAAAAGCTAAAAATTTCAGAATTGCACCGTGCAATGTGGAGATATTACTGTTTGTGCATTTACAATATTCATTGATTTTTGCCATTGAAAAACATGTTTTTCATATACCAGAAATGTTTGAAGCTACTGACTGAATGAAAGGAGCTGGCATCTCACTCTCTTTGAATCTTCTTTATCATGCTAGGATTAGCAGGAAAAAGCTAAAAATTTCAGAATTGCACCTTGCAATGTGGAGATATTACTGTTTGTGCATTTACAATATTCATTGATTTTTGCCATTGAAAAACGTCCAGAAATGTTTGAAGCTACTGACTGAATGAAAGGAGCTGGCATCTCACTCTCTTTGAATCTTCTTTATCATGCTAGGATTAACAGGAAAAAGCTAAAAATTTCAGAATTGCACCTTGCAATGTGGAGATATTACTGTTTGTGCATTTACAATATTCATTGATTTTTGCCATTGAAAAACATGTTTTTCATATACCAGAAATGTTTGAAGCTACTGACTGAATGAAAGGAGCTGGCATCTCACTCTCTTTGAATCTTCTTTATCATGCTAGGATTAGCAGGAAAAAGCAAAAAATTTCAGAATTGCACCGTGCAATGTGGAGATATTACTGTTTGTGCATTTACAATATTCATTGATTTTTGCCATTGAAAAACATGTTTTTCATATACCAGAAATGTTTGAAGCTACTGACTGAATGAAAGGAGCTGGCATCTCACTCTCTTTGAATCTTCTTTATCATGCTAGGATTAACAGGAAAAAGCTAAAAATTTCAGAATTGCACCTTGCAATGTGGAGATATTACTGTTTGTGCATTTACAATATTCATTGATTTTTGCCATTGAAAAACGTCCAGAAATGTTTGAAGCTACTGACTGAATGAAAGGAGCTGGCATCTCACTCTCTTTGAATCTTCTTTATCATGCTAGGATTAACAGGAAAAAGCTAAAAATTTCAGAATTGCACCGTGCAATGTGGAGATATTACTGTTTGTGCATTTACAATATTCATTGATTTTTGCCATTGAAAAACATGTTTTTCATATACCAGAAATGTTTGTAGCTACTGACTGAATGAAAGGAGCTGGCATCTCACTCTCTTTGAATCTTCTTTATCATGCTAGGATTAGCAGGAAAAAGCAAAAAATTTCAGAATTGCACCGTGCAATGTGGAGATATTACTGTTTGTGCATTTACAATATTCATTGATTTTTGCCATTGAAAAACATGTTTTTCATATACCAGAAATGTTTGAAGCTACTGACTGAATGAAAGGAGCTGGCATCTCACTCTCTTTGAATCTTCTTTATCATGCTAGGATTAACAGGAAAAAGCTAAAAATTTCAGAATTGCACCGTGCAATGTGGAGATATTACTGTTTGTGCATTTACAATATTCATTGATTTTTGCCATTGAAAAACATGTTTTTCATATACCAGAAATGTTTGAAGCTACTGACTGAATGAAAGGAGCTGGCATCTCACTCTCTTTGAATCTTCTTTATCATGCTAGGATTAGCAGGAAAAAGCAAAAAATTTCAGAATTGCACCTTGCAATGTGGAGATATTACTGTTTGTGCATTTACAATATTCATTGATTTTTGCCATTGAAAAACATGTTTTTCATATACCAGAAATGTTTGAAGCTACTGACTGAATGAAAGGAGCTGGCATCTCACTCTCTTTGAATCTTCTTTATCATGCTAGGATTAACAGGAAAAAGCAAAAAATTTCAGAATTGCACCTTGCAATGTGGAGATATTACTGTTTGTGCATTTACAATATTCATTGATTTTTGCCATTGAAAAACGTCCAGAAATGTTTGAAGCTACTGACTGAATGAAAGGAGCTGGCATCTCACTCTCTTTGAATCTTCTTTATCATGCTAGGATTAGCAGGAAAAAGCAAAAAATTTCAGAATTGCACCGTGCAATGTGGAGATATTACTGTTTGTGCATTTACAATATTCATTGATTTTTGCCATTGAAAAACATGTTTTTCATATACCAGAAATGTTTGAAGCTACTGACTGAATGAAAGGAGCTGGCATCTCACTCTCTTTGAATCTTCTTTATCATGCTAGGATTAACAGGAAAAAGCTAAAAATTTCAGAATTGCACCTTGCAATGTGGAGATATTACTGTTTGTGCATTTACAATATTCATTGATTTTTGCCATTGAAAAACATGTTTTTCATATACCAGAAATGTTTGAAGCTACTGACTGAATGAAAGGAGCTGGCATCTCACTCTCTTTGAATCTTCTTTATCATGCTAGGATTAGCAGGAAAAAGCAAAAAATTTCAGAATTGCACCGTGCAATGTGGAGATATTACTGTTTTTGCATTTACAATATTCATTGATTTTTGCCATTGAAAAACATGTTTTTCATATACCAAAAATGTTTGAAGCTACTGACTGAATGAAAGGAGCTGGCATCTCACTCTCTTTGAATCTTCTTTATCATGCTAGGATTAACAGGAAAAAGCTAAAAATTTCAGAATTGCACCTTGCAATGTGGAGATATTACTGTTTGTGCATTTACAATATTCATTGATTTTTGCCATTGAAAAACATGTTTTTCATATACCAGAAATGTTTGAAGCTACTGACTGAATGAAAGGAGCTGGCATCTCACTCTCTTTGAATCTTCTTTATCATGCTAGAATTAACAGGAAAAAGCAAAAAATTTCAGAATTGCACCGTGCAATGTGGAGATATTACTGTTTGTGCATTTACAATATTCATTGATTTTTGCCATTGAAAAACATGTTTTTCATATACCAGAAATGTTTGAAGCTACTGACTGAATGAAAGGAGCTGGCATCTCACTCTCTTTGAATCTTCTTTATGATGCTAGGATTAGCAGGAAAAAGCAAAAAATTTCAGAATTGCACCTTGCAATGTGGAGATATTACTGTTTGTGCATTTACAATATTCATTGATTTTTGCCATTGAAAAACGTCCAGAAATGTTTGAAGCTACTGACTGAATGAAAGGAGCTGGCATCTCACTCTCTTTGAATCTTCTTTATCATGCTAGGATTAACAGGAAAAAGCTAAAAATTTCAGAATTGCACCTTGCAATGTGGAGATATTACTGTTTGTGCATTTACAATATTCATTGATTTTTGCCATTGAAAAACATGTTTTTCATATACCAGAAATGTTTGAAGCTACTGACTGAATGAAAGGAGCTGGCATCTCACTCTCTTTGAATCTTCTTTATCATGCTAGGATTAGCAGGAAAAAGCAAAAAATTTCAGAATTGCACCTTGCAATGTGGAGATATTACTGTTTGTGCATTTACAATATTCATTGATTTTTGCCATTGAAAAACATGTTTTTCATATACCAGAAATGTTTGAAGCTACTGACTGAATGAAAGGAGCTGGCATCTCACTCTCTTTGAATCTTCTTTATCATGCTAGGATTAACAGGAAAAAGCTAAAAATTTCAGAATTGCACCGTGCAATGTGGAGATATTACTGTTTGTGCATTTACAATATTCATTGATTTTTGCCATTGAAAAACATGTTTTTCATATACCAGAAATGTTTGAAGCTACTGACTGAATGAAAGGAGCTGGCATCTCACTCTCTTTGAATCTTCTTTATCATGCTAGGATTAACAGGAAAAAGCTAAAAATTTCAGAATTGCACCGTGCAATGTGGAGATATTACTGTTTGTGCATTTACAATATTCATTGATTTTTGCCATTGAAAAACATGTTTTTCATATACCAGAAATGTTTGAAGCTACTGACTGAATGAAAGGAGCTGGCATCTCACTCTCTTTGAATCTTCTTTATCATGCTAGGATTAGCAGGAAAAAGCTAAAAATTTCAGAATTGCACCTTGCAATGTGGAGATATTACTGTTTGTGCATTTACAATATTCATTGATTTTTGCCATTGAAAAACGTCCAGAAATGTTTGAAGCTACTGACTGAATGAAAGGAGCTGGCATCTCACTCTCTTTGAATCTTCTTTATCATGCTAGGATTAACAGGAAAAAGCTAAAAATTTCAGAATTGCACCTTGCAATGTGGAGATATTACTGTTTGTGCATTTACAATATTCATTGATTTTTGCCATTGAAAAACATGTTTTTCATATACCAGAAATGTTTGAAGCTACTGACTGAATGAAAGGAGCTGGCATCTCACTCTCTTTGAATCTTCTTTATCATGCTAGGATTAGCAGGAAAAAGCAAAAAATTTCAGAATTGCACCGTGCAATGTGGAGATATTACTGTTTGTGCATTTACAATATTCATTGATTTTTGCCATTGAAAAACATGTTTTTCATATACCAGAAATGTTTGAAGCTACTGACTGAATGAAAGGAGCTGGCATCTCACTCTCTTTGAATCTTCTTTATCATGCTAGGATTAACAGGAAAAAGCTAAAAATTTCAGAATTGCACCTTGCAATGTGGAGATATTACTGTTTGTGCATTTACAATATTCATTGATTTTTGCCATTGAAAAACGTCCAGAAATGTTTGAAGCTACTGACTGAATGAAAGGAGCTGGCATCTCACTCTCTTTGAATCTTCTTTATCATGCTAGGAATAACAGGAAAAAGCTAAAAATTTCAGAATTGCACCGTGCAATGTGGAGATATTACTGTTTGTGCATTTACAATATTCATTGATTTTTGCCATTGAAAAACATGTTTTTCATATACCAGAAATGTTTGAAGCTACTGACTGAATGAAAGGAGCTGGCATCTCACTCTCTTTGAATCTTCTTTATCATGCTAGGATTAGCAGGAAAAAGCAAAATATTTCAGAATTGCACCGTGCAATGTGGAGATATTACTGTTTGTGCATTTACAATATTCATTGATTTTTGCCATTGAAAAACATGTTTTTCATATACCAGATATGTTTGAAGCTACTGACTGAATGAAAGGAGCTGGCATCTCACTCTCTTTGAATCTTCTTTATCATGCTAGGATTAACAGGAAAAAGCTAAAAATTTCAGAATTGCACCGTGCAATGTGGAGATATTACTGTTTGTGCATTTACAATATTCATTGATTTTTGCCATTGAAAAACATGTTTTTCATATACCAGAAATGTTTGAAGCTACTGACTGAATGAAAGGAGCTGGCATCTCACTCTCTTTGAATCTTCTTTATCATGCTAGGATTAGCAGGAAAAAGCAAAAAATTTCAGAATTGCACCTTGCAATGTGGAGATATTACTGTTTGTGCATTTACAATATTCATTGATTTTTGCCATTGAAAAACATGTTTTTCATATACCAGAAATGTTTGAAGCTACTGACTGAATGAAAGGAGCTGGCATCTCACTCTCTTTGAATCTTCTTTATCATGCTAGGATTAACAGGAAAAAGCAAAAAATTTCAGAATTGCACCTTGCAATGTGGAGATATTACTGTTTGTGCATTTACAATATTCATTGATTTTTGCCATTGAAAAACGTCCAGAAATGTTTGAAGCTACTGACTGAATGAAAGGAGCTGGCATCTCACTCTCTTTGAATCTTCTTTATCATGCTAGGATTAGCAGGAAAAAGCAAAAAATTTCAGAATTGCACCGTGCAATGTGGAGATATTACTGTTTGTGCATTTACAATATTCATTGATTTTTGCCATTGAAAAACATGTTTTTCATATACCAGAAATGTTTGAAGCTACTGACTGAATGAAAGGAGCTGGCATCTCACTCTCTTTGAATCTTCTTTATCATGCTAGGATTAACAGGAAAAAGCTAAAAATTTCAGAATTGCACCTTGCAATGTGGAGATATTACTGTTTGTGCATTTACAATATTCATTGATTTTTGCCATTGAAAAACATGTTTTTCATATACCAGAAATGTTTGAAGCTACTGACTGAATGAAAGGAGCTGGCATCTCACTCTCTTTGAATCTTCTTTATCATGCTAGGATTAGCAGGAAAAAGCAAAAAATTTCAGAATTGCACCGTGCAATGTGGAGATATTACTGTTTGTGCATTTACAATATTCATTGATTTTTGCCATTGAAAAACATGTTTTTCATATACCAGAAATGTTTGAAGCTACTGACTGAATGAAAGGAGCTGGCATCTCACTCTCTTTGAATCTTCTTTATCATGCTAGGATTAACAGGAAAAAGCTAAAAATTTCAGAATTGCACCTTGCAATGTGGAGATATTACTGTTTGTGCATTTACAATATTCATTGATTTTTGCCATTGAAAAACATGTTTTTCATATACCAGAAATGTTTGAAGCTACTGACTGAATGAAAGGAGCTGGCATCTCACTCTCTTTGAATCTTCTTTATCATGCTAGGATTAACAGGAAAAAGCAAAAAATTTCAGAATTGCACCTTGCAATGTGGAGATATTACTGTTTGTGCATTTACAATATTCATTGATTTTTGCCATTGAAAAACATGTTTTTCATATACCAGAAATGTTTGAAGCTACTGACTGAATGAAAGGAGCTGGCATCTCACTCTCTTTGAATCTTCTTTATCATGCTAGGATTAACAGGAAAAAGCTAAAAATTTCAGAATTGCACCGTGCAATGTGGAGATATTACTGTTTGTGCATTTACAATATTCATTGATTTTTGCCATTGAAAAACGTCCAGAAATGTTTGAAGCTACTGACTGAATGAAAGGAGCTGGCATCTCACTCTCTTTGAATCTTCTTTATCATGCTAGGATTAACAGGAAAAAGCTAAAAATTTCAGAATTGCACCTTGCAATGTGGAGATATTACTGTTTGTGCATTTACAATATTCATTGATTTTTGCCATTGAAAAACGTCCAGAAATGTTTGAAGCTACTGACTGAATGAAAGGAGCTGGCATCTCACTCTCTTTGAATCTTCTTTATCATGCTAGGATTAGCAGGAAAAAGCAAAAAATTTCAGAATTGCACCGTGCAATGTGGAGATATTACTGTTTGTGCATTTACAATATTCATTGATTTTTGCCATTGAAAAACGTCCAGAAATGTTTGAAGCTACTGACTGAATGAAAGGAGCTGGCATCTCACTCTCTTTGAATCTTCTTTATCATGCTAGGATTAACAGGAAAAAGGTAAAAATTTCAGAATTGCACCGTGCAATGTGGAGATATTACTGTTTGTGCATTTACAATATTCATTGATTTTTGCCATTGAAAAACATGTTTTTCATATACCAGAAATGTTTGAAGCTACTGACTGAATGAAAGGAGCTGGCATCTCACTCTCTTTGAATCTTCTTTATCATGCTAGGATTAGCAGGAAAAAGCAAAAAATTTCAGAATTGCACCGTGCAATGTGGAGATATTACTGTTTGTGCATTTACAATATTCATTGATTTTTGCCATTGAAAAACATGTTTTTCATATACCAGAAATGTTTGAAGCTACTGACTGAATGAAAGGAGCTGGCATCTCACTCTCTTTGAATCTTCTTTATCATGCTAGGATTAACAGGAAAAAGCTAAAAATTTCAGAATTGCACCGTGCAATGTGGAGATATTACTGTTTGTGCATTTACAATATTCATTGATTTTTGCCATTGAAAAACGTCCAGAAATGTTTGAAGCTACTGACTGAATGAAAGGAGCTGGCATCTCACTCTCTTTGAATCTTCTTTATCATGCTAGGATTAGCAGGAAAAAGCAAAAAATTTCAGAATTGCACCGTGCAATGTGGAGATATTACTGTTTGTGCATTTACAATATTCATTGATTTTTGCCATTGAAAAACATGTTTTTCATATACCAGAAATGTTTGAAGCTACTGACTGAATGAAAGGAGCTGGCATCTCACTCTCTTTGAATCTTCTTTATCATGCTAGGATTAACAGGAAAAAGCTAAAAATTTCAGAATTGCACCTTGCAATGTGGAGATATTACTGTTTGTGCATTTACAATATTCATTGATTTTTGCCATTGAAAAACGTCCAGAAATGTTTGAAGCTACTGACTGAATGAAAGGAGCTGGCATCTCACTCTCTTTGAATCTTCTTTATCATGCTAGGAATAACAGGAAAAAGCTAAAAATTTCAGAATTGCACCGTGCAATGTGGAGATATTACTGTTTGTGCATTTACAATATTCATTGATTTTTGCCATTGAAAAACATGTTTTTCATATACCAGAAATGTTTGAAGCTACTGACTGAATGAAAGGAGCTGGCATCTCACTCTCTTTGAATCTTCTTTATCATGCTAGGATTAGCAGGAAAAAGCAAAATATTTCAGAATTGCACCGTGCAATGTGGAGATATTACTGTTTGTGCATTTACAATATTCATTGATTTTTGCCATTGAAAAACATGTTTTTCATATACCAGAAATGTTTGAAGCTACTGACTGAATGAAAGGAGCTGGCATCTCACTCTCTTTGAATCTTCTTTATCATGCTAGGATTAACAGGAAAAAGCTAAAAATTTCAGAATTGCACCGTGCAATGTGGAGATATTACTGTTTGTGCATTTACAATATTCATTGATTTTTGCCATTGAAAAACATGTTTTTCATATACCAGAAATGTTTGAAGCTACTGACTGAATGAAAGGAGCTGGCATCTCACTCTCTTTGAATCTTCTTTATCATGCTAGGATTAGCAGGAAAAAGCAAAAAATTTCAGAATTGCACCTTGCAATGTGGAGATATTACTGTTTGTGCATTTACAATATTCATTGATTTTTGCCATTGAAAAACATGTTTTTCATATACCAGAAATGTTTGAAGCTACTGACTGAATGAAAGGAGCTGGCATCTCACTCTCTTTGAATCTTCTTTATCATGCTAGGATTAACAGGAAAAAGCAAAAAATTTCAGAATTGCACCTTGCAATGTGGAGATATTACTGTTTGTGCATTTACAATATTCATTGATTTTTGCCATTGAAAAACGTCCAGAAATGTTTGAAGCTACTGACTGAATGAAAGGAGCTGGCATCTCACTCTCTTTGAATCTTCTTTATCATGCTAGGATTAGCAGGAAAAAGCAAAAAATTTCAGAATTGCACCGTGCAATGTGGAGATATTACTGTTTGTGCATTTACAATATTCATTGATTTTTGCCATTGAAAAACATGTTTTTCATATACCAGAAATGTTTGAAGCTACTGACTGAATGAAAGGAGCTGGCATCTCACTCTCTTTGAATCTTCTTTATCATGCTAGGATTAACAGGAAAAAGCTAAAAATTTCAGAATTGCACCTTGCAATGTGGAGATATTACTGTTTGTGCATTTACAATATTCATTGATTTTTGCCATTGAAAAACATGTTTTTCATATACCAGAAATGTTTGAAGCTACTGACTGAATGAAAGGAGCTGGCATCTCACTCTCTTTGAATCTTCTTTATCATGCTAGGATTAGCAGGAAAAAGCAAAAAATTTCAGAATTGCACCGTGCAATGTGGAGATATTACTGTTTGTGCATTTACAATATTCATTGATTTTTGCCATTGAAAAACATGTTTTTCATATACCAGAAATGTTTGAAGCTACTGACTGAATGAAAGGAGCTGGCATCTCACTCTCTTTGAATCTTCTTTATCATGCTAGGATTAACAGGAAAAAGCTAAAAATTTCAGAATTGCACCTTGCAATGTGGAGATATTACTGTTTGTGCATTTACAATATTCATTGATTTTTGCCATTGAAAAACATGTTTTTCATATACCAGAAATGTTTGAAGCTACTGACTGAATGAAAGGAGCTGGCATCTCACTCTCTTTGAATCTTCTTTATCATGCTAGGATTAACAGGAAAGAGCAAAAAATTTCAGAATTGCACCTTGCAATGTGGAGATATTACTGTTTGTGCATTTACAATATTCATTGATTTTTGCCATTGAAAAACATGTTTTTCATATACCAGAAATGTTTGAAGCTACTGACTGAATGAAAGGAGCTGGCATCTCACTCTCTTTGAATCTTCTTTATCATGCTAGGATTAACAGGAAAAAGCTAAAAATTTCAGAATTGCACCGTGCAATGTGGAGATATTACTGTTTGTGCATTTACAATATTCATTGATTTTTGCCATTGAAAAACGTCCAGAAATGTTTGAAGCTACTGACTGAATGAAAGGAGCTGGCATCTCACTCTCTTTGAATCTTCTTTATCATGCTAGGATTAACAGGAAAAAGCTAAAAATTTCAGAATTGCACCTTGCAATGTGGAGATATTACTGTTTGTGCATTTACAATATTCATTGATTTTTGCCATTGAAAAACGTCCAGAAATGTTTGAAGCTACTGACTGAATGAAAGGAGCTGGCATCTCACTCTCTTTGAATCTTCTTTATCATGCTAGGATTAGCAGGAAAAAGCAAAAAATTTCAGAATTGCACCGTGCAATGTGGAGATATTACTGTTTGTGCATTTACAATATTCATTGATTTTTGCCATTGAAAAACGTCCAGAAATGTTTGAAGCTACTGACTGAATGAAAGGAGCTGGCATCTCACTCTCTTTGAATCTTCTTTATCATGCTAGGATTAACAGGAAAAAGGTAAAAATTTCAGAATTGCACCGTGCAATGTGGAGATATTACTGTTTGTGCATTTACAATATTCATTGATTTTTGCCATTGAAAAACATGTTTTTCATATACCAGAAATGTTTGAAGCTACTGACTGAATGAAAGGAGCTGGCATCTCACTCTCTTTGAATCTTCTTTATCATGCTAGGATTAGCAGGAAAAAGCAAAAAATTTCAGAATTGCACCGTGCAATGTGGAGATATTACTGTTTGTGCATTTACAATATTCATTGATTTTTGCCATTGAAAAACATGTTTTTCATATACCAGAAATGTTTGAAGCTACTGACTGAATGAAAGGAGCTGGCATCTCACTCTCTTTGAATCTTCTTTATCATGCTAGGATTAACAGGAAAAAGCTAAAAATTTCAGAATTGCACCGTGCAATGTGGAGATATTACTGTTTGTGCATTTACAATATTCATTGATTTTTGCCATTGAAAAACGTCCAGAAATGTTTGAAGCTACTGACTGAATGAAAGGAGCTGGCATCTCACTCTCTTTGAATCTTCTTTATCATGCTAGGATTAACAGGAAAAAGCTAAAAATTTCAGAATTGCACCGTGCAATGTGGAGATATTACTGTTTGTGCATTTACAATATTCATTGATTTTTGCCATTGAAAAACGTCCAGAAATGTTTGAAGCTACTGACTGAATGAAAGGAGCTGGCATCTCACTCTCTTTGAATCTTCTTTATCATGCTAGGATTAGCAGGAAAAAGCTAAAAATTTCAGAATTGCACCTTGCAATGTGGAGATATTACTGTTTGTGCATTTACAATATTAATTGATTTTTGCCATTGAAAAACATGTTTTTCATATACCAGAAATGTTTGAAGCTACTGACTGAATGAAAGGAGCTGGCATCTCACTCTCTTTGAATCTTCTTTATCATGCTAGGATTAGCAGGAAAAAGCAAAAAATTTCAGAATTGCACCTTGCAATGTGGAGATATTACTGTTTGTGCATTTACAATATTCATTGATTTTTGCCATTGAAAAACGTCCAGAAATGTTTGAAGCTACTGACTGAATGAAAGGAGCTGGCATCTCACTCTCTTTGAATCTTCTTTATCATGCTAGGATTAGCAGGAAAAAGCTAAAAATTTCAGAATTGCACCGTGCAATGTGGAGATATTACTGTTTGTGCATTTACAATATTCATTGATTTTTGCCATTGAAAAACGTCCAGAAATGTTTGAAGCTACTGACTGAATGAAAGGAGCTGGCATCTCACTCTCTTTGAATCTTCTTTATCATGCTAGGATTAACAGGAAAAAGCAAAAAATTTCAGAATTGCACCTTGCAATGTGGAGATATTACTGTTTGTGCATTTACAATATTCATTGATTTTTGCCATTGAAAAACATGTTTTTCATATACCAGAAATGTTTGAAGCTACTGACTGAATGAAAGGAGCTGGCATCTCACTCTCTTTGAATCTTCTTTATCATGCTAGGATTAGCAGGAAAAAGCAAAAAATTTCAGAATTGCACCGTGCAATGTGGAGATATTACTGTTTGTGCATTTACAATATTCATTGATTTTTGCCATTGAAAAACATGTTTTTCATATACCAGAAATGTTTGAAGCTACTGACTGAATGAAAGGAGCTGGCATCTCACTCTCTTTGAATCTTCTTTATCATGCTAGGATTAACAGGAAAAAGCAAAAAATTTCAGAATTGCACCGTGCAATGTGGAGATATTACTGTTTGTGCATTTACAATATTCATTGATTTTTGCCATTGAAAAACATGTTTTTCATATACCAGAAATGTTTGAAGCTACTGACTGAATGAAAGGAGCTGGCATCTCACTCTCTTTGAATCTTCTTTATCATGCTAGGATTAACAGGAAAAAGCAAAAAATTTCAGAATTGCACCTTGCAATGTGGAGATATTACTGTTTGTGCATTTACAATATTCATTGATTTTTGCCATTGAAAAACATGTTTTTCATATACCAGAAATGTTTGAAGCTACTGACTGAATGAAAGGAGCTGGCATCTCACTCTCTTTGAATCTTCTTTATCATGCTAGGATTAACAGGAAAAAGCTAAAAATTTCAGAATTGCACCGTGCAATGTGGAGATATTACTGTTTGTGCATTTACAATATTCATTGATTTTTGCCATTGAAAAACATGTTTTTCATATACCAGAAATGTTTGAAGCTACTGACTGAATAAAAGGAGCTGGCATCTCACTCTCTTTGAATCTTCTTTATCATGCTAGGATTAACAGGAAAAAGCTAAAAATTTCAGAATTGCACCGTGCAATGTGGAGATATTACTGTTTGTGCATTTACAATATTCATTGATTTTTGCCATTGAAAAACATGTTTTTCATATACCAGAAATGTTTGAAGCTACTGACTGAATGAAAGGAGCTGGCATCTCACTCTCTTTGAATCTTCTTTATCATGCTAGGATTAGCAGGAAAAAGCAAAAAATTTCAGAATTGCACCTTGCAATGTGGAGATATTACTGTTTGTGCATTTACAATATTCATTGATTTTTGCCATTGAAAAACGTCCAGAAATGTTTGAAGCTACTGACTGAATGAAAGGAGCTGGCATCTCACTCTCTTTGAATCTTCTTTATCATGCTAGGATTAACAGGAAAAAGCTAAAAATTTCAGAATTGCACCTTGCAATGTGGAGATATTACTGTTTGTGCATTTACAATATTCATTGATTTTTGCCATTGAAAAACATGTTTTTCATATACCAGAAATGTTTGAAGCTACTGACTGAATGAAAGGAGCTGGCATCTCACTCTCTTTGAATCTTCTTTATCATGCTAGGATTAGCAGGAAAAAGCAAAAAATTTCAGAATTGCACCTTGCAATGTGGAGATATTACTGTTTGTGCATTTACAATATTCATTGATTTTTGCCATTGAAAAACATGTTTTTCATATACCAGAAATGTTTGAAGCTACTGACTGAATGAAAGGAGCTGGCATCTCACTCTCTTTGAATCTTCTTTATCATGCTAGGATTAACAGGAAAAAGCTAAAAATTTCAGAATTGCACCGTGCAATGTGGAGATATTACTGTTTGTGCATTTACAATATTCATTGATTTTTGCCATTGAAAAACATGTTTTTCATATACCAGAAATGTTTGAAGCTACTGACTGAATGAAAGGAGCTGGCATCTCACTCTCTTTGAATCTTCTTTATCATGCTAGGATTAGCAGGAAAAAGCAAAAAATTTCAGAATTGCACCTTGCAATGTGGAGATATTACTGTTTGTGCATTTACAATATTCATTGATTTTTGCCATTGAAAAACATGTTTTTCATATACCAGAAATGTTTGAAGCTACTGACTGAATGAAAGGAGCTGGCATCTCACTCTCTTTGAATCTTCTTTATCATGCTAGGATTAGCAGGAAAAAGCAAAAAATTTCAGAATTGCACCGTGCAATGTGGAGATATTACTGTTTGTGCATTTACAATATTCATTGATTTTTGCCATTGAAAAACGTCCAGAAATGTTTGAAGCTACTGACTGAATGAAAGGAGCTGGCATCTCACTCTCTTTGAATCTTCTTTATCATGCTAGGATTAGCAGGAAAAAGCAAAAAATTTCAGAATTGCACCTTGCAATGTGGAGATATTACTGTTTGTGCATTTACAATATTCATTGATTTTTGCCATTGAAAAACATGTTTTTCATATACCAGAAATGTTTGAAGCTACTGACTGAATGAAAGGAGCTGGCATCTCACTCTCTTTGAATCTTCTTTATCATGCTAGGATTAGCAGGAAAAAGCAAAAAATTTCAGAATTGCACCTTGCAATGTGGAGATATTACTGTTTGTGCATTTACAATATTCATTGATTTTTGCCATTGAAAAACGTCCAGAAATGTTTGAAGCTACTGACTGAATGAAAGTAGCTGGCATCTCACTCTCTTTGAATCTTCTTTATCATGCTAGGATTAACAGGAAAAAGCAAAAAATTTCAGAATTGCACCTTGCAATGTGGAGATATTACTGTTTGTGCATTTACAATATTCATTGATTTTTGCCATTGAAAAACATGTTTTTCATATACCAGAAATGTTTGAAGCTACTGACTGAATGAAAGGAGCTGGCATCTCACTCTCTTTGAATCTTCTTTATCATGCTAGGATTAACAGGAAAAAGCTAAAAATTTCAGAATTGCACCTTGCAATGTGGAGATATTACTGTTTGTGCATTTACAATATTCATTGATTTTTGCCATTGAAAAACATGTTTTTCATATACCAGAAATGTTTGAAGCTACTGACTGAATGAAAGGAGCTGGCATCTCACTCTCTTTGAATCTTCTTTATCATGCTAGGATTAACAGGAAAAAGCTAAAAATTTCAGAATTGCACCTTGCAATGTGGAGATATTACTGTTTGTGCATTTACAATATTCATTGATTTTTGCCATTGAAAAACATGTTTTTCATATACCAGAAATGTTTGAAGCTACTGACTGAATGAAAGGAGCTGGCATCTCACTCTCTTTGAATCTTCTTTATCATGCTAGGATTAACAGGAAAAAGCTAAAAATTTCAGAATTGCACCGTGCAATGTGGAGATATTACTGTTTGTGCATTTACAATATTCATTGATTTTTGCCATTGAAAAACATGTTTTTCATATACCAGAAATGTTTGAAGCTACTGACTGAATGAAAGGAGCTGGCATCTCACTCTCTTTGAATCTTCTTTATCATGCTAGGATTAGCAGGAAAAAGCTAAAAATTTCAGAATTGCACCTTGCAATGTGGAGATATTACTGTTTGTGCATTTACAATATTCATTGATTTTTGCCATTGAAAAACATGTTTTTCATATACCAGAAATGTTTGAAGCTACTGACTGAATGAAAGGAGCTGGCATCTCACTCTCTTTGAATCTTCTTTATCATGCTAGGATTAACAGGAAAAAGCTAAAAATTTCAGAATTGCACCTTGCAATGTGGAGATATTACTGTTTGTGCATTTACAATATTCATTGATTTTTGCCATTGAAAAACATGTTTTTCATATACCAGAAATGTTTGAAGCTACTGACTGAATGAAAGGAGCTGGCATCTCACTCTCTTTGAATCTTCTTTATCATGCTAGGATTAACAGGAAAAAGCTAAAAATTTCAGAATTGCACCTTGCAATGTGGATATATTACTGTTTGTGCATTTACAATATTCATTGATTTTTGCCATTGAAAAACATGTTTTTCATATACCAGAAATGTTTGAAGCTACTGACTGAATGAAAGGAGCTGGCATCTCACTCTCTTTGAATCTTCTTTATCATGCTAGGATTAGCAGGAAAAAGCAAAAAATTTCAGAATTGCACCGTGCAATGTGGAGATATTACTGTTTGTGCATTTACAATATTCATTGATTTTTGCCATTGAAAAACATGTTTTTCATATACCAGAAATGTTTGAAGCTACTGACTGAATGAAAGGAGCTGGCATCTCACTCTCTTTGAATCTTCTTTATCATGCTAGGATTAGCAGGAAAAAGCAAAAAATTTCAGAATTGCACCGTGCAATGTGGAGATATTACTGTTTGTGCATTTACAATATTCATTGATTTTTGCCATTGAAAAACATGTTTTTCATATACCAGAAATGTTTGAAGCTACTGACTGAATGAAAGGAGCTGGCATCTCACTCTCTTTGAATCTTCTTTATCATGCTAGGATTAACAGGAAAAAGCTAAAAATTTCAGAATTGCACCGTGCAATGTGGAGATATTACTGTTTGTGCATTTACAATATTCATTGATTTTTGCCATTGAAAAACATGTTTTTCATATACCAGAAATGTTTGAAGCTACTGACTGAATGAAAGGAGCTGGCATCTCACTCTCTTTGAATCTTCTTTATCATGCTAGGATTAACAGGAAAAAGCTAAAAATTTCAGAATTGCACCGTGCAATGTGGAGATATTACTGTTTGTGCATTTACAATATTCATTGATTTTTGCCATTGAAAAACATGTTTTTCATATACCAGAAATGTTTGAAGCTACTGACTGAATGAAAGGAGCTGGCATCTCACTCTCTTTGAATCTTCTTTATCATGCTAGGATTAGCAGGAAAAAGCAAAAAATTTCAGAATTGCACCGTGCAATGTGGAGATATTACTGTTTGTGCATTTACAATATTCATTGATTTTTGCCATTGAAAAACGTCCAGAAATGTTTGAAGCTACTGACTGAATGAAAGGAGCTGGCATCTCACTCTCTTTGAATCTTCTTTATCATGCTAGGATTAGCAGGAAAAAGCAAAAAATTTCAGAATTGCACCGTGCAATGTGGAGATATTACTGTTTGTGCATTTACAATATTCATTGATTTTTGCCATTGAAAAACATGTTTTTCATATACCAGAAATGTTTGAAGCTACTGACTGAATGAAAGGAGCTGGCATCTCACTCTCTTTGAATCTTCTTTATCATGCTAGGATTAACAGGAAAAAGCAAAAAATTTCAGAATTGCACCGTGCAATGTGGAGATATTACTGTTTGTGCATTTACAATATTCATTGATTTTTGCCATTGAAAAACATGTTTTTCATATACCAGAAATGTTTGAAGCTACTGACTGAATGAAAGGAGCTGGCATCTCACTCTCTTTGAATCTTCTTTATCATGCTAGGATTAGCAGGAAAAAGCTAAAAATTTCAGAATTGCACCTTGCAATGTGGAGATATTACTGTTTGTGCATTTACAATATTCATTGATTTTTGCCATTGAAAAACATGTTTTTCATATACCAGAAATGTTTGAAGCTACTGACTGAATGAAAGGAGCTGGCATCTCACTCTCTTTGAATCTTCTTTATCATGCTAGGATTAGCAGGAAAAAGCTAAAAATTTCAGAATTGCACCTTGCAATGTGGAGATATTACTGTTTGTGCATTTACAATATTCATTGATTTTTGCCATTGAAAAACGTCCAGAAATGTTTGAAGCTACTGACTGAATGAAAGGAGCTGGCATCTCACTCTCTTTGAATCTTCTTTATCATGCTAGGATTAGCAGGAAAAAGCTAAAAATTTCAGAATTGCACCGTGCAATGTGGAGATATTACTGTTTGTGCATTTACAATATTCATTGATTTTTGCCATTGAAAAACGTCCAGAAATGTTTGAAGCTACTGACTGAATGAAAGGAGCTGGCATCTCACTCTCTTTGAATCTTCTTTATCATGCTAGGATTAGCAGGAAAAAGCAAAAAATTTCAGAATTGCACCGTGCAATGTGGAGATATTACTGTTTGTGCATTTACAATATTCATTGATTTTTGCCATTGAAAAACATGTTTTTCATATACCAGAAATGTTTGAAGCTACTGACTGAATGAAAGGAGCTGGCATCTCACTCTCTTTGAATCTTCTTTATCATGCTAGGATTAGCAGGAAAAAGCAAAAAATTTCAGAATTGCACCTTGCAATGTGGAGATATTACTGTTTGTGCATTTACAATATTCATTGATTTTTGCCATTGAAAAACATGTTTTTCATATACCAGAAATGTTTGAAGCTACTGACTGAATGAAAGGAGCTGGCATCTCACTCTCTTTGAATCTTCTTTATCATGCTAGGATTAACAGGAAAAAGCTAAAAATTTCAGAATTGCACCTTGCAATGTGGAGATATTACTGTTTGTGCATTTACAATATTCATTGATTTTTGCCATTGAAAAACGTCCAGAAATGTTTGAAGCTACTGACTGAATGAAAGGAGCTGGCATCTCACTCTCTTTGAATCTTCTTTATCATGCTAGGATTAACAGGAAAAAGCTAAAAATTTCAGAATTGCACCGTGCAATGTGGAGATATTACTGTTTGTGCATTTACAATATTCATTGATTTTTGCCATTGAAAAACATGTTTTTCATATACCAGAAATGTTTGAAGCTACTGACTGAATGAAAGGAGCTGGCATCTCACTCTCTTTGAATCTTCTTTATCATGCTAGGATTAGCAGGAAAAAGCAAAAAATTTCAGAATTGCACCTTGCAATGTGGAGATATTACTGTTTGTGCATTTACAATATTCATTGATTTTTGCCATTGAAAAACATGTTTTTCATATACCAGAAATGTTTGAAGCTACTGACTGAATGAAAGGAGCTGGCATCTCACTCTCTTTGAATCTTCTTTATCATGCTAGGATTAGCAGGAAAAAGCAAAAAATTTCAGAATTGCACCGTGCAATGTGGAGATATTACTGTTTGTGCATTTACAATATTCATTGATTTTTGCCATTGAAAAACGTCCAGAAATGTTTGAAGCTACTGACTGAATGAAAGGAGCTGGCATCTCACTCTCTTTGAATCTTCTTTATCATGCTAGGATTAGCAGGAAAAAGCTAAAAATTTCAGAATTGCACCGTGCAATGTGGAGATATTACTGTTTGTGCATTTACAATATTCATTGATTTTTGCCATTGAAAAACGTCCAGAAATGTTTGAAGCTACTGACTGAATGAAAGGAGCTGGCATCTCACTCTCTTTGAATCTTCTTTATCATGCTAGGATTAGCAGGAAAAAGCTAAAAATTTCAGAATTGCACCGTGCAATGTGGAGATATTACTGTTTGTGCATTTACAATATTCATTGATATTTGCCATTGAAAAACATGTTTTTCATATACCAGAAATGTTTGAAGCTACTGACTGAATGAAAGGAGCTGGCATCTCACTCTCTTTGAATCTTCTTTATCATGCTAGGATTAACAGGAAAAAGCAAAAAATTTCAGAATTGCACCGTGCAATGTGGAGATATTACTGTTTGTGCATTTACAATATTCATTGATTTTTGCCATTGAAAAACGTCCAGAAATGTTTGAAGCTACTGACTGAATGAAAGGAGCTGGCATCTCACTCTCTTTGAATCTTCTTTATCATGCTAGGATTAGCAGGAAAAAGCAAAAAATTTCAGAATTGCACCGTGCAATGTGGAGATATTACTGTTTGTGCATTTACAATATTCATTGATTTTTGCCATTGAAAAACGTCCAGAAATGTTTGAAGCTACTGACTGAATGAAAGGAGCTGGCATCTCACTCTCTTTGAATCTTCTTTATCATGCTAGGATTAGCAGGAAAAAGCTAAAAATTTCAGAATTGCACCTTGCAATGTGGAGATATTACTGTTTGTGCATTTACAATATTCATTGATTTTTGCCATTGAAAAACATGTTTTTCATATACCAGAAATGTTTGAAGCTACTGACTGAATGAAAGGAGCTGGCATCTCACTCTCTTTGAATCTTCTTTATCATGCTAGGATTAGCAGGAAAAAGCAAAAAATTTCAGAATTGCACCGTGCAATGTGGAGATATTACTGTTTGTGCATTTACAATATTCATTGATTTTTGCCATTGAAAAACGTCCAGAAATGTTTGAAGCTACTGACTGAATGAAAGGAGCTGGCATCTCACTCTCTTTGAATCTTCTTTATCATGCTAGGATTAGCAGGAAAAAGCTAAAAATTTCAGAATTGCACCGTGCAATGTGGAGATATTACTGTTTGTGCATTTACAATATTCATTGATTTTTGCCATTGAAAAACGTCCAGAAATGTTTGAAGCTACTGACTGAATGAAAGGAGCTGGCATCTCACTCTCTTTGAATCTTCTTTATCATGCTAGGATTAGCAGGAAAAAGCTAAAAATTTCAGAATTGCACCTTGCAATGTGGAGATATTACTGTTTGTGCATTTACAATATTCATTGATTTTTGCCATTGAAAAACATGTTTTTCATATACCAGAAATGTTTGAAGCTACTGACTGAATGAAAGGAGCTGGCATCTCACTCTCTTTGAATCTTCTTTATCATGCTAGGATTAGCAGGAAAAAGCAAAAAATTTCAGAATTGCACCGTGCAATGTGGAGATATTACTGTTTGTGCATTTACAATATTCATTGATTTTTGCCATTGAAAAACGTCCAGAAATGTTTGAAGCTACTGACTGAATGAAAGGAGCTGGCATCTCACGCTCTTTGAATCTTCTTTATCATGCTAGGATTAGCAGGAAAAAGCTAAAAATTTCAGAATTGCACGGTGCAATGTGGAGATATTACTGTTTGTGCATTTACAATATTCATTGATTTTTGCCATTGAAAAACATGTTTTTCATATACCAGAAATGTTTGAAGCTACTGACTGAATGAAAGGAGCTGGCATCTCACTCTCTTTGAATCTTCTTTATCATGCTAGGATTAGCAGGAAAAAGCTAAAAATTTCAGAATTGCACCGTGCAATGTGGAGATATTACTGTTTGTGCATTTACAATATTCATTGATTTTTGCCATTGAAAAACATGTTTTTCATATACCAGAAATGTTTGAAGCTACTGACTGAATGAAAGGAGCTGGCATCTCACTCTCTTTGAATCTTCTTTATCATGCTAGGATTAGCAGGAAAAAGCAAAAAATTTCAGAATTGCACCTTGCAATGTGGAGATATTACTGTTTGTGCATTTACAATATTCATTGATTTTTGCCATTGAAAAACATGTTTTTCATATACCAGAAATGTTTGAAGCTACTGACTGAATGAAAGGAGCTGGCATCTCACTCTCTTTGAATCTTCTTTATCATGCTAGGATTAGCAGGAAAAAGCAAAAAATTTCAGAATTGCACCGTGCAATGTGGAGATATTACTGTTTGTGCATTTACAATATTCATTGATTTTTGCCATTGAAAAACATGTTTTTCATATACCAGAAATGTTTGAAGCTACTGACTGAATGAAAGGAGCTGGCATCTCACTCTCTTTGAATCTTCTTTATCATGCTAGGATTAGCAGGAAAAAGCTAAAAATTTCAGAATTGCACCTTGCAATGTGGAGATATTACTGTTTGTGCATTTACAATATTCATTGATTTTTGCCATTGAAAAACATGTTTTTCATATACCAGAAATGTTTGAAGCTACTGACTGAATGAAAGGAGCTGGCATCTCACTCTCTTTGAATCTTCTTTATCATGCTAGGATTAACAGGAAAAAGCTAAAAATTTCAGAATTGCACCGTGCAATGTGGAGATATTACTGTTTGTGCATTTACAATATTCATTGATTTTTGCCATTGAAAAACGTCCAGAAATGTTTGAAGCTACTGACTGAATGAAAGGAGCTGGCATCTCACTCTCTTTGAATCTTCTTTATCATGCTAGGATTAACAGGAAAAAGCTAAAAATTTCAGAATTGCACCGTGCAATGTGGAGATATTACTGTTTGTGCATTTACAATATTCATTGATTTTTGCCATTGAAAAACGTCCAGAAATGTTTGAAGCTACTGACTGAATGAAAGGAGCTGGCATCTCACTCTCTTTGAATCTTCTTTATCATGCTAGGATTAGCAGGAAAAAGCAAAAAATTTCAGAATTGCACCTTGCAATGTGGAGATATTACTGTTTGTGCATTTACAATATTCATTGATTTTTGCCATTGAAAAATGTCCAGAAATGTTTGAAGCTACTGACTGAATGAAAGGAGCTGGCATCTCACTCTCTTTGAATCTTCTTTATCATGCTAGGATTAACAGGAAAAAGCTAAAAATTTCAGAATTGCACCGTGCAATGTGGAGATATTACTGTTTGTGCATTTACAATATTCATTGATTTTTGCCATTGAAAAACATGTTTTTCATATACCAGAAATGTTTGAAGCTACTGACTGAATGAAAGGAGCTGGCATCTCACTCTCTTTGAATCTTCTTTATCATGCTAGGATTAGCAGGAAAAAGCAAAAAATTTCAGAATTGCACCGTGCAATGTGGAGATATTACTGTTTGTGCATTTACAATATTCATTGATTTTTGCCATTGAAAAACATGTTTTTCATATACCAGAAATGTTTGAAGCTACTGACTGAATGAAAGGAGCTGGCATCTCACTCTCTTTGAATCTTCTTTATCATGCTAGGATTAGCAGGAAAAAGCTAAAAATTTCAGAATTGCACCTTGCAATGTGGAGATATTACTGTTTGTGCATTTACAATATTCATTGATTTTTGCCATTGAAAAACATGTTTTTCATATACCAGAAATGTTTGAAGCTACTGACTGAATGAAAGGAGCTGGCATCTCACTCTCTTTGAATCTTCTTTATCATGCTAGGATTAACAGGAAAAAGCTAAAAATTTCAGAATTGCACCGTGCAATGTGGAGATATTACTGTTTGTGCATTTACAATATTCATTGATTTTTGCCATTGAAAAACGTCCAGAAATGTTTGAAGCTACTGACTGAATGAAAGGAGCTGGCATCTCACTCTCTTTGAATCTTCTTTATCATGCTAGGATTAGCAGGAAAAAGCAAAAAATTTCAGAATTGCACCTTGCAATGTGGAGATATTACTGTTTGTGCATTTACAATATTCATTGATTTTTGCCATTGAAAAACGTCCAGAAATGTTTGAAGCTACTGACTGAATGAAAGGAGCTGGCATCTCACTCTCTTTGAATCTTCTTTATCATGCTAGGATTAGCAGGAAAAAGCAAAAAATTTCAGAATTGCACCGTGCAATGTGGAGATATTACTGTTTGTGCATTTACAATATTCATTGATTTTTGCCATTGAAAAACATGTTTTTCATATACCAGAAATGTTTGAAGCTACTGACTGAATGAAAGGAGCTGGCATCTCACTCTCTTTGAATCTTCTTTATCATGCTAGGATTAACAGGAAAAAGCTAAAAATTTCAGAATTGCACCTTGCAATGTGGAGATATTACTGTTTGTGCATTTACAATATTCATTGATTTTTGCCATTGAAAAACGTCCAGAAATGTTTGAAGCTACTGACTGAATGAAAGGAGCTGGCATCTCACTCTCTTTGAATCTTCTTTATCATGCTAGGATTAACAGGAAAAAGCAAAAAATTTCAGAATTGCACCTTGCAATGTGGAGATATTACTGTTTGTGCATTTACAATATTCATTGATTTTTGCCATTGAAAAACATGTTTTTCATATACCAGAAATGTTTGAAGCTACTGACTGAATGAAAGGAGCTGGCATCTCACTCTCTTTGAATCTTCTTTATCATGCTAGGATTAACAGGAAAAAGCAAAAAATTTCAGAATTGCACCGTGCAATGTGGAGATATTACTGTTTGTGCATTTACAATATTCATTGATTTTTGCCATTGAAAAACGTCCAGAAATGTTTGAAGCTACTGACTGAATGAAAGGAGCTGGCATCTCACTCTCTTTGAATCTTCTTTATCATGCTAGGATTAGCAGGAAAAAGCAAAAAATTTCAGAATTGCACCGTGCAATGTGGAGATATTACTGTTTGTGCATTTACAATATTCATTGATTTTTGCCATTGAAAAACATGTTTTTCATATACCAGAAATGTTTGAAGCTACTGACTGAATGAAAGGAGCTGGCATCTCACTCTCTTTGAATCTTCTTTATCATGCTAGGATTAGCAGGAAAAAGCTAAAAATTTCAGAATTGCACCTTGCAATGTGGAGATATTACTGTTTGTGCATTTACAATATTCATTGATTTTTGCCATTGAAAAACATGTTTTTCATATACCAGAAATGTTTGAAGCTACTGACTGAATGAAAGGAGCTGGCATCTCACTCTCTTTGAATCTTCTTTATCATGCTAGGATTAACAGGAAAAAGCTAAAAATTTCAGAATTGCACCTTGCAATGTGGAGATATTACTGTTTGTGCATTTACAATATTCATTGATTTTTGCCATTGAAAAACATGTTTTTCATATACCAGAAATGTTTGAAGCTACTGACTGAATGAAAGGAGCTGGCATCTCACTCTCTTTGAATCTTCTTTATCATGCTAGGATTAGCAGGAAAAAGCTAAAAATTTCAGAATTGCACCTTGCAATGTGGAGATATTACTGTTTGTGCATTTACAATATTCATTGATTTTTGCCATTTAAAAACATGTTTTTCATATACCAGAAATGTTTGAAGCTACTGACTGAATGAAAGGAGCTGGCATCTCACTCTCTTTGAATCTTCTTTATCATGCTAGGATTAGCAGGAAAAAGCTAAAAATTTCAGAATTGCACCTTGCAATGTGGAGATATTACTGTTTGTGCATTTACAATATTCATTGTTTTTTGCCATTGAAAAACATGTTTTTCATATACCAGAAATGTTTGAAGCTACTGACTGAATGAAAGGAGCTGGCATCTCACTCTCTTTGAATCTTCTTTATCATGCTAGGATTAACAGGAAAAAGCAAAAAATTTCAGAATTGCACCGTGCAATGTGGAGATATTACTGTTTGTGCATTTACAATATTCATTGATTTTTGCCATTGAAAAACATGTTTTTCATATACCAGAAATGTTTGAAGCTACTGACTGAATGAAAGGAGCTGGCATCTCACTCTCTTTGAATCTTCTTTATCATGCTAGGATTAGCAGGAAAAAGCAAAAAATTTCAGAATTGCACCTTGCAATGTGGAGATATTACTGTTTGTGCATTTACAATATTCATTGATTTTTGCCATTGAAAAACGTCCAGAAATGTTTGAAGCTACTGACTGAATGAAAGGAGCTGGCATCTCACTCTCTTTGAATCTTCTTTATCATGCTAGGATTAACAGGAAAAAGCTAAAAATTTCAGAATTGCACCGTGCAATGTGGAGATATTACTGTTTGTGCATTTACAATATTCATTGATTTTTGCCATTGAAAAACATGTTTTTCATATACCAGAAATGTTTGAAGCTACTGACTGAATGAAAGCTGGCATCTCAACTCTCTTTGAATCTTCTTTATCATGCTAGGATTAGCAGGAAAAAGCTAAAAATTTCAGAATTGCACCGTTGCAATGTGGAGATAATACTGTTTGTGCATTTACAATATTCATTGATTTTTGCCATTGAAAAACATGTTTTTCATATACCAGAAATGTTTGAAGCTACTGACTGAATGAAAGGAGCTGGCATCTCACTCTCTTTGAATCTTCTTTATCATGCTAGGATTAGCAGGAAAAAGCAAAAAATTTCAGAATTGCACCTTGCAATGTGGAGATATTACTGTTTGTGCATTTACAATATTCATTGATTTTTGCCATTGAAAAACATGTTTTTCATATACCAGAAATGTTTGAAGCTACTGACTGAATGAAAGGAGCTGGCATCTCACTCTCTTTGAATCTTCTTTATCATGCTAGGATTAACAGGAAAAAGCAAAAAATTTCAGAATTGCACCGTGCAATGTGGAGATATTACTGTTTGTGCATTTACAATATTCATTGATTTTTGCCATTGAAAAACGTCCAGAAATGTTTGAAGCTACTGACTGAATGAAAGGAGCTGGCATCTCACTCTCTTTGAATCTTCTTTATCATGCTAGGATTAACAGGAAAAAGCTAAAAATTTCAGAATTGCACCTTGCAATGTGGAGATATTACTGTTTGTGCATTTACAATATTCATTGATTTTTTGCCATTGAAAAATGTCCAGAAATGTTTGAAGCTACTGACTGAATGAAAGGAGCTGGCATCTCACTCTCTTTGAATCTTCTTTATCATGCTAGGATTAGCAGGAAAAAGCTAAAAATTTCAGAATTGCACCTTGCAATGTGGAGATATTTACTGTTTGTGCATTTACAATATTCATTGATTTTTGCCATTGAAAACATGTTTTTCATATACCAGAAATGTTTGAAGCTACTGACTGAATGAAAGGAGCTGGCATCTCACTCTCTTTGAATCTTCTTTATCATGCTAGGATTAGCAGGAAAAAGCAAAAAATTTCAGAATTGCACCGTGCAATGTGGAGATATTACTGTTTGTGCATTTACAATATTCATTGATTTTTGCCATTGAAAAACGTCCAGAAATGTTTGAAGCTACTGACTGAATGAAAGGAGCTGGCATCTCACTCTCTTTGAATCTTCTTTATCATGCTAGGATTAGCAGGAAAAAGCTAAAAATTTCAGAATTGCACCTTGCAATGTGGAGATATTACTGTTTGTGCATTTACAATATTCATTGATTTTTGCCATTGAAAAACATGTTTTTCATATACCAGAAATGTTTGAAGCTACTGACTGAATGAAAGGAGCTGGCATCTCACTCTCTTTGAATCTTCTTTATCATGCTAGGATTAGCAGGAAAAAGCTAAAAATTTCAGAATTGCACCTTGCAATGTGGAGATATTACTGTTTGTGCATTTACAATATTCATTGTTTTTTGCCATTGAAAAACATGTTTTTCATATACCAGAAATGTTTGAAGCTACTGACTGAATGAAAGGAGCTGGCATCTCACTCTCTTTGAATCTTCTTTATCATGCTAGGATTAACAGGAAAAAGCAAAAAATTTCAGAATTGCACCGTGCAATGTGGAGATATTACTGTTTGTGCATTTACAATATTCATTGATTTTTGCCATTGAAAAACATGTTTTTCATATACCAGAAATGTTTGAAGCTACTGACTGAATGAAAGGAGCTGGCATCTCACTCTCTTTGAATCTTCTTTATCATGCTAGGATTAGCAGGAAAAAGCAAAAAATTTCAGAATTGCACCTTGCAATGTGGAGATATTACTGTTTGTGCATTTACAATATTCATTGATTTTTGCCATTGAAAAACGTCCAGAAATGTTTGAAGCTACTGACTGAATGAAAGGAGCTGGCATCTCACTCTCTTTGAATCTTCTTTATCATGCTAGGATTAACAGGAAAAAGCTAAAAATTTCAGAATTGCACCGTGCAATGTGGAGATATTACTGTTTGTGCATTTACAATATTCATTGATTTTTGCCATTGAAAAACATGTTTTTCATATACCAGAAATGTTTGAAGCTACTGACTGAATGAAAGGAGCTGGCATCTCACTCTCTTTGAATCTTCTTTATCATGCTAGGATTAGCAGGAAAAAGCTAAAAATTTCAGAATTGCACCGTGCAATGTGGAGATAATACTGTTTGTGCATTTACAATATTCATTGATTTTTGCCATTGAAAAACATGTTTTTCATATACCAGAAATGTTTGAAGCTACTGACTGAATGAAAGGAGCTGGCATCTCACTCTCTTTGAATCTTCTTTATCATGCTAGGATTAGCAGGAAAAAGCAAAAAATTTCAGAATTGCACCTTGCAATGTGGAGATATTACTGTTTGTGCATTTACAATATTCATTGATTTTTGCCATTGAAAAACATGTTTTTCATATACCAGAAATGTTTGAAGCTACTGACTGAAATGAAAGGAGCTGGCATCTCACTCTCTTTGAATCTTCTTTATCATGCTAGGATTAACAGGAAAAAGCAAAAAATTTCAGAATTGCACCGTGCAATGTGGAGATATTACTGTTTGTGCATTTACAATATTCATTGATTTTTGCCATTGAAAAACGTCCAGAAATGTTTGAAGCTACTGACTGAATGAAAGGAGCTGGCATCTCACTCTCTTTGAATCTTCTTTATCATGCTAGGATTAGCAGGAAAAAGCTAAAAATTTCAGAATTGCACCTTGCAATGTGGAGATATTACTGTTTGTGCATTTACAATATTCATTGATTTTTGCCATTGAAAAACATGTTTTTCATATACCAGAAATGTTTGAAGCTACTGACTGAATGAAAGGAGCTGGCATCTCACTCTCTTTGAATCTTCTTTATCATGCTAGGATTAGCAGGAAAAAGCAAAAAATTTCAGAATTGCACCGTGCAATGTGGAGATATTACTGTTTGTGCATTTACAATATTCATTGATTTTTGCCATTGAAAAACGTCCAGAAATGTTGAAGCTACTGACTGAATGAAAGGAGCTGGCATCTCACTCTCTTTGAATCTTCTTTATCATGCTAGGATTAGCAGGAAAAAGCTAAAAATTTCAGAATTGCACCTTGCAATGTGGAGATATTACTGTTTGTGCATTTACAATATTCATTGATTTTTGCCATTGAAAACATGTTTTTCATATACCAGAAATGTTTGAAGCTACTGACTGAATGAAAGGAGCTGGCATCTCACTCTCTTTGAATCTTCTTTATCATGCTAGGATTAACAGGAAAAAGCTAAAAATTTCAGAATTGCACCGTGCAATGTGGAGATATTACTGTTTGTGCATTTACAATATTCATTGATTTTTGCCATTGAAAAACATGTTTTTCATATACCAGAAATGTTTGAAGCTACTGACTGAATGAAAGGAGCTGGCATCTCACTCTCTTTGAATCTTCTTTATCATGCTAGGATTAGCAGGAAAAAGCAAAAAATTTCAGAATTGCACCGTGCAATGTGGAGATATTACTGTTTGTGCATTTACAATATTCATTGATTTTTGCCATTGAAAAACGTCCAGAAATGTTTGAAAGCTACTGACTGAATGAAAGGAGCTGGCATCTCACTCTCTTTGAATCTTCTTTATCATGCTAGGATTAGCAGGAAAAAGCAAAAAATTTCAGAATTGCAACGTGCAATGTGGAGATATTACTGTTTGTGCATTTACAATATTCATTGATTTTTGCCATTGAAAAACATGTTTTTCATATACCAGAAATGTTTGAAGCTACTGACTGAATGAAAGGAGCTGGCATCTCACTCTCTTTGAATCTTCTTTATCATGCTAGGATTAACAGGAAAAAGCAAAAAATTTCAGAATTGCACCGTGCAATGTGGAGATATTACTGTTTGTGCATTTACAATATTCATTGATTTTTGCCATTGAAAAACATGTTTTTTCATATACCAGAAATGTTTGAAGCTACTGACTGAATGAAAGGAGCTGGCATCTCACTCTCTTTGAATCTTCTTTATCATGCTAGGATTAGCAGGAAAAAGCTAAAAATTTCAGAATTGCACCTTGCAATGTGGAGATATTACTGTTTGTGCATTTACAATATTCATTGATTTTTGCCATTGAAAAACATGTTTTTCATATACCAGAAATGTTTGAAGCTACTGACTGAATGAAGGAGCTGGCATCTCACTCTCTTTGAATCTTCTTTATCATGCTAGGATTAGCAGGAAAAAGCTAAAAATTTCAGAATTGCACCTTGCAATGTGGGAGATATTACTGTTTGTGCATTTACAATATTCATTGATTTTTGCCATTGAAAAACGTCCAGAAATGTTTGAGAGCTACTGACTGAATGAAAGGAGCTGGCATCTCACTCTCTTTGAATCTTCTTTATCATGCTAGGATTAGCAGGAAAAAGCTAAAAATTTCAGAATTGCACCGTGCAATGTGGAGATATTACTGTTTGTGCATTTACAATATTCATTGATTTTTGCCATTGAAAAACGTCCAGAAATGTTTGAAGCTACTGACTGAATGAAAGGAGCTGGCATCTCACTCTCTTTGAATCTTCTTTATCATGCTAGGATTAGCAGGAAAAAGCAAAAAATTTCAGAATTGCACCGTGCAATGTGGAGATATTACTGTTTGTGCATTTACAATATTCATTGATTTTTGCCATTGAAAAACATGTTTTTCATATACCAGAAATGTTTGAAGCTACTGACTGAATGAAAGGAGCTGGCATCTCACTCTCTTTGAATCTTCTTTATCATGCTAGGATTAGCAGGAAAAAGCAAAAAATTTCAGAATTGCACCTTGCAATGTGGAGATATTACTGTTTGTGCATTTACAATATTCATTGATTTTTGCCATTGAAAAACATGTTTTTCATATACCAGAAATGTTTGAAGCTACTGACTGAATGAAAGGAGCTGGCATCTCACTCTCTTTGAATCTTCTTTATCATGCTAGGATTAACAGGAAAAAGCTAAAAATTTCAGAATTGCACCTTGCAATGTGGAGATATTACTGTTTGTGCATTTACAATATTCATTGATTTTTGCCATTGAAAAACGTCCAGAAATGTTTGAAGCTACTGACTGAATGAAAGGAGCTGGCATCTCACTCTCTTTGAATCTTCTTTATCATGCTAGGATTAACAGGAAAAAGCTAAAAATTTCAGAATTGCACCGTGCAATGTGGAGATATTACTGTTTGTGCATTTACAATATTCATTGATTTTTGCCATTGAAAAACATGTTTTTCATATACCAGAAATGTTTGAAGCTACTGACTGAATGAAAGGAGCTGGCATCTCACTCTCTTTGAATCTTCTTTATCATGCTAGGATTAGCAGGAAAAAGCAAAAAATTTCAGAATTGCACCTTGCAATGTGGAGATATTACTGTTTGTGCATTTACAATATTCATTGATTTTTGCCATTGAAAAACATGTTTTTCATATACCAGAAATGTTTGAAGCTACTGACTGAATGAAAGGAGCTGGCATCTCACTCTCTTTGAATCTTCTTTATCATGCTAGGATTAGCAGGAAAAAGCAAAAAATTTCAGAATTGCACCGTGCAATGTGGAGATATTACTGTTTGTGCATTTACAATATTCATTGATTTTTGCCATTGAAAAACGTCCAGAAATGTTTGAAGCTACTGACTGAATGAAAGGAGCTGGCATCTCACTCTCTTTGAATCTTCTTTATCATGCTAGGATTAGCAGGAAAAAGCTAAAAATTTCAGAATTGCACCGTGCAATGTGGAGATATTACTGTTTGTGCATTTACAATATTCATTGATTTTTGCCATTGAAAAACGTCCAGAAATGTTTGAAGCTACTGACTGAATGAAAGGAGCTGGCATCTCACTCTCTTTGAATCTTCTTTATCATGCTAGGATTAGCAGGAAAAAGCTAAAAATTTCAGAATTGCACCGTGCAATGTGGAGATATTACTGTTTGTGCATTTACAATATTCATTGATATTTGCCATTGAAAAACATGTTTTTCATATACCAGAAATGTTTGAAGCTACTGACTGAATGAAAGGAGCTGGCATCTCACTCTCTTTGAATCTTCTTTATCATGCTAGGATTAACAGGAAAAAGCAAAAAATTTCAGAATTGCACCGTGCAATGTGGAGATATTACTGTTTGTGCATTTACAATATTCATTGATTTTTGCCATTGAAAAACGTCCAGAAATGTTTGAAGCTACTGACTGAATGAAAGGAGCTGGCATCTCACTCTCTTTGAATCTTCTTTATCATGCTAGGATTAGCAGGAAAAAGCAAAAAATTTCAGAATTGCACCGTGCAATGTGGAGATATTACTGTTTGTGCATTTACAATATTCATTGATTTTTGCCATTGAAAAACGTCCAGAAATGTTTGAAGCTACTGACTGAATGAAAGGAGCTGGCATCTCACTCTCTTTGAATCTTCTTTATCATGCTAGGATTAGCAGGAAAAAGCTAAAAATTTCAGAATTGCACCTTGCAATGTGGAGATATTACTGTTTGTGCATTTACAATATTCATTGATTTTTGCCATTGAAAAACATGTTTTTCATATACCAGAAATGTTTGAAGCTACTGACTGAATGAAAGGAGCTGGCATCTCACTCTCTTTGAATCTTCTTTATCATGCTAGGATTAGCAGGAAAAAGCAAAAAATTTCAGAATTGCACCGTGCAATGTGGAGATATTACTGTTTGTGCATTTACAATATTCATTGATTTTTGCCATTGAAAAACGTCCAGAAATGTTTGAAGCTACTGACTGAATGAAAGGAGCTGGCATCTCACTCTCTTTGAATCTTCTTTATCATGCTAGGATTAGCAGGAAAAAGCTAAAAATTTCAGAATTGCACCGTGCAATGTGGAGATATTACTGTTTGTGCATTTACAATATTCATTGATTTTTGCCATTGAAAAACATGTTTTTCATATACCAGAAATGTTTGAAGCTACTGACTGAATGAAAGGAGCTGGCATCTCACTCTCTTTGAATCTTCTTTATCATGCTAGGATTAGCAGGAAAAAGCAAAAAATTTCAGAATTGCACCTTGCAATGTGGAGATATTACTGTTTGTGCATTTACAATATTCATTGATTTTTGCCATTGAAAAACATGTTTTTCATATACCAGAAATGTTTGAAGCTACTGACTGAATGAAAGGAGCTGGCATCTCACTCTCTTTGAATCTTCTTTATCATGCTAGGATTAGCAGGAAAAAGCAAAAAATTTCAGAATTGCACCGTGCAATGTGGAGATATTACTGTTTGTGCATTTACAATATTCATTGATTTTTGCCATTGAAAAACATGTTTTTCATATACCAGAAATGTTTGAAGCTACTGACTGAATGAAAGGAGCTGGCATCTCACTCTCTTTGAATCTTCTTTATCATGCTAGGATTAGCAGGAAAAAGCTAAAAATTTCAGAATTGCACCTTGCAATGTGGAGATATTACTGTTTGTGCATTTACAATATTCATTGATTTTTGCCATTGAAAAACATGTTTTTCATATACCAGAAATGTTTGAAGCTACTGACTGAATGAAAGGAGCTGGCATCTCACTCTCTTTGAATCTTCTTTATCATGCTAGGATTAACAGGAAAAAGCTAAAAATTTCAGAATTGCACCGTGCAATGTGGAGATATTACTGTTTGTGCATTTACAATATTCATTGATTTTTGCCATTGAAAAACGTCCAGAAATGTTTGAAGCTACTGACTGAATGAAAGGAGCTGGCATCTCACTCTCTTTGAATCTTCTTTATCATGCTAGGATTAACAGGAAAAAGCTAAAAATTTCAGAATTGCACCGTGCAATGTGGAGATATTACTGTTTGTGCATTTACAATATTCATTGATTTTTGCCATTGAAAAACGTCCAGAAATGTTTGAAGCTACTGACTGAATGAAAGGAGCTGGCATCTCACTCTCTTTGAATCTTCTTTATCATGCTAGGATTAGCAGGAAAAAGCAAAAAATTTCAGAATTGCACCTTGCAATGTGGAGATATTACTGTTTGTGCATTTACAATATTCATTGATTTTTGCCATTGAAAAACGTCCAGAAATGTTTGAAGCTACTGACTGAATGAAAGGAGCTGGCATCTCACTCTCTTTGAATCTTCTTTATCATGCTAGGATTAACAGGAAAAAGCTAAAAATTTCAGAATTGCACCGTGCAATGTGGAGATATTACTGTTTGTGCATTTACAATATTCATTGATTTTTGCCATTGAAAAACATGTTTTTCATATACCAGAAATGTTTGAAGCTACTGACTGAATGAAAGGAGCTGGCATCTCACTCTCTTTGAATCTTCTTTATCATGCTAGGATTAGCAGGAAAAAGCAAAAAATTTCAGAATTGCACCGTGCAATGTGGAGATATTACTGTTTGTGCATTTACAATATTCATTGATTTTTGCCATTGAAAAACATGTTTTTCATATACCAGAAATGTTTGAAGCTACTGACTGAATGAAAGGAGCTGGCATCTCACTCTCTTTGAATCTTCTTTATCATGCTAGGATTAGCAGGAAAAAGCTAAAAATTTCAGAATTGCACCTTGCAATGTGGAGATATTACTGTTTGTGCATTTACAATATTCATTGATTTTTGCCATTGAAAAACATGTTTTTCATATACCAGAAATGTTTGAAGCTACTGACTGAATGAAAGGAGCTGGCATCTCACTCTCTTTGAATCTTCTTTATCATGCTAGGATTAACAGGAAAAAGCTAAAAATTTCAGAATTGCACCGTGCAATGTGGAGATATTACTGTTTGTGCATTTACAATATTCATTGATTTTTGCCATTGAAAAACGTCCAGAAATGTTTGAAGCTACTGACTGAATGAAAGGAGCTGGCATCTCACTCTCTTTGAATCTTCTTTATCATGCTAGGATTAGCAGGAAAAAGCAAAAAATTTCAGAATTGCACCTTGCAATGTGGAGATATTACTGTTTGTGCATTTACAATATTCATTGATTTTTGCCATTGAAAAACGTCCAGAAATGTTTGAAGCTACTGACTGAATGAAAGGAGCTGGCATCTCACTCTCTTTGAATCTTCTTTATCATGCTAGGATTAGCAGGAAAAAGCAAAAAATTTCAGAATTGCACCGTGCAATGTGGAGATATTACTGTTTGTGCATTTACAATATTCATTGATTTTTGCCATTGAAAAACATGTTTTTCATATACCAGAAATGTTTGAAGCTACTGACTGAATGAAAGGAGCTGGCATCTCACTCTCTTTGAATCTTCTTTATCATGCTAGGATTAACAGGAAAAAGCTAAAAATTTCAGAATTGCACCTTGCAATGTGGAGATATTACTGTTTGTGCATTTACAATATTCATTGATTTTTGCCATTGAAAAACGTCCAGAAATGTTTGAAGCTACTGACTGAATGAAAGGAGCTGGCATCTCACTCTCTTTGAATCTTCTTTATCATGCTAGGATTAACAGGAAAAAGCAAAAAATTTCAGAATTGCACCTTGCAATGTGGAGATATTACTGTTTGTGCATTTACAATATTCATTGATTTTTGCCATTGAAAAACATGTTTTTCATATACCAGAAATGTTTGAAGCTACTGACTGAATGAAAGGAGCTGGCATCTCACTCTCTTTGAATCTTCTTTATCATGCTAGGATTAACAGGAAAAAGCAAAAAATTTCAGAATTGCACCGTGCAATGTGGAGATATTACTGTTTGTGCATTTACAATATTCATTGATTTTTGCCATTGAAAAACGTCCAGAAATGTTTGAAGCTACTGACTGAATGAAAGGAGCTGGCATCTCACTCTCTTTGAATCTTCTTTATCATGCTAGGATTAGCAGGAAAAAGCAAAAAATTTCAGAATTGCACCGTGCAATGTGGAGATATTACTGTTTGTGCATTTACAATATTCATTGATTTTTGCCATTGAAAAACATGTTTTTCATATACCAGAAATGTTTGAAGCTACTGACTGAATGAAAGGAGCTGGCATCTCACTCTCTTTGAATCTTCTTTATCATGCTAGGATTAGCAGGAAAAAGCTAAAAATTTCAGAATTGCACCTTGCAATGTGGAGATATTACTGTTTGTGCATTTACAATATTCATTGATTTTTGCCATTGAAAAACATGTTTTTCATATACCAGAAATGTTTGAAGCTACTGACTGAATGAAAGGAGCTGGCATCTCACTCTCTTTGAATCTTCTTTATCATGCTAGGATTAACAGGAAAAAGCTAAAAATTTCAGAATTGCACCTTGCAATGTGGAGATATTACTGTTTGTGCATTTACAATATTCATTGATTTTTGCCATTGAAAAACATGTTTTTCATATACCAGAAATGTTTGAAGCTACTGACTGAATGAAAGGAGCTGGCATCTCACTCTCTTTGAATCTTCTTTATCATGCTAGGATTAGCAGGAAAAAGCTAAAAATTTCAGAATTGCACCTTGCAATGTGGAGATATTACTGTTTGTGCATTTACAATATTCATTGATTTTTGCCATTGAAAAACATGTTTTTCATATACCAGAAATGTTTGAAGCTACTGACTGAATGAAAGGAGCTGGCATCTCACTCTCTTTGAATCTTCTTTATCATGCTAGGATTAGCAGGAAAAAGCTAAAAATTTCAGAATTGCACCTTGCAATGTGGAGATATTACTGTTTGTGCATTTACAATATTCATTGTTTTTTGCCATTGAAAAACATGTTTTTCATATACCAGAAATGTTTGAAGCTACTGACTGAATGAAAGGAGCTGGCATCTCACTCTCTTTGAATCTTCTTTATCATGCTAGGATTAACAGGAAAAAGCAAAAAATTTCAGAATTGCACCGTGCAATGTGGAGATATTACTGTTTGTGCATTTACAATATTCATTGATTTTTGCCATTGAAAAACATGTTTTTCATATACCAGAAATGTTTGAAGCTACTGACTGAATGAAAGGAGCTGGCATCTCACTCTCTTTGAATCTTCTTTATCATGCTAGGATTAGCAGGAAAAAGCAAAAAATTTCAGAATTGCACCTTGCAATGTGGAGATATTACTGTTTGTGCATTTACAATATTCATTGATTTTTGCCATTGAAAAACGTCCAGAAATGTTTGAAGCTACTGACTGAATGAAAGGAGCTGGCATCTCACTCTCTTTGAATCTTCTTTATCATGCTAGGATTAACAGGAAAAAGCTAAAAATTTCAGAATTGCACCGTGCAATGTGGAGATATTACTGTTTGTGCATTTACAATATTCATTGATTTTTGCCATTGAAAAACATGTTTTTCATATACCAGAAATGTTTGAAGCTACTGACTGAATGAAAGGAGCTGGCATCTCACTCTCTTTGAATCTTCTTTATCATGCTAGGATTAGCAGGAAAAAGCTAAAAATTTCAGAATTGCACCGTGCAATGTGGAGATAATACTGTTTGTGCATTTACAATATTCATTGATTTTTGCCATTGAAAAACATGTTTTTCATATACCAGAAATGTTTGAAGCTACTGACTGAATGAAAGGAGCTGGCATCTCACTCTCTTTGAATCTTCTTTATCATGCTAGGATTAGCAGGAAAAAGCAAAAAATTTCAGAATTGCACCTTGCAATGTGGAGATATTACTGTTTGTGCATTTACAATATTCATTGATTTTTGCCATTGAAAAACATGTTTTTCATATACCAGAAATGTTTGAAGCTACTGACTGAATGAAAGGAGCTGGCATCTCACTCTCTTTGAATCTTCTTTATCATGCTAGGATTAACAGGAAAAAGCAAAAAATTTCAGAATTGCACCGTGCAATGTGGAGATATTACTGTTTGTGCATTTACAATATTCATTGATTTTTGCCATTGAAAAACGTCCAGAAATGTTTGAAGCTACTGACTGAATGAAAGGAGCTGGCATCTCACTCTCTTTGAATCTTCTTTATCATGCTAGGATTAACAGGAAAAAGCTAAAAATTTCAGAATTGCACCTTGCAATGTGGAGATATTACTGTTTGTGCATTTACAATATTCATTGATTTTTGCCATTGAAAAACGTCCAGAAATGTTTGAAGCTACTGACTGAATGAAAGGAGCTGGCATCTCACTCTCTTTGAATCTTCTTTATCATGCTAGGATTAGCAGGAAAAAGCTAAAAATTTCAGAATTGCACCTTGCAATGTGGAGATATTACTGTTTGTGCATTTACAATATTCATTGATTTTTGCCATTGAAAAACATGTTTTTCATATACCAGAAATGTTTGAAGCTACTGACTGAATGAAAGGAGCTGGCATCTCACTCTCTTTGAATCTTCTTTATCATGCTAGGATTAGCAGGAAAAAGCAAAAAATTTCAGAATTGCACCGTGCAATGTGGAGATATTACTGTTTGTGCATTTACAATATTCATTGATTTTTGCCATTGAAAAACGTCCAGAAATGTTTGAAGCTACTGACTGAATGAAAGGAGCTGGCATCTCACTCTCTTTGAATCTTCTTTATCATGCTAGGATTAGCAGGAAAAAGCTAAAAATTTCAGAATTGCACCTTGCAATGTGGAGATATTACTGTTTGTGCATTTACAATATTCATTGATTTTTGCCATTGAAAAACATGTTTTTCATATACCAGAAATGTTTGAAGCTACTGACTGAATGAAAGGAGCTGGCATCTCACTCTCTTTGAATCTTCTTTATCATGCTAGGATTAGCAGGAAAAAGCTAAAAATTTCAGAATTGCACCTTGCAATGTGGAGATATTACTGTTTGTGCATTTACAATATTCATTGTTTTTTGCCATTGAAAAACATGTTTTTCATATACCAGAAATGTTTGAAGCTACTGACTGAATGAAAGGAGCTGGCATCTCACTCTCTTTGAATCTTCTTTATCATGCTAGGATTAACAGGAAAAAGCAAAAAATTTCAGAATTGCACCGTGCAATGTGGAGATATTACTGTTTGTGCATTTACAATATTCATTGATTTTTGCCATTGAAAAACATGTTTTTCATATACCAGAAATGTTTGAAGCTACTGACTGAATGAAAGGAGCTGGCATCTCACTCTCTTTGAATCTTCTTTATCATGCTAGGATTAGCAGGAAAAAGCAAAAAATTTCAGAATTGCACCTTGCAATGTGGAGATATTACTGTTTGTGCATTTACAATATTCATTGATTTTTGCCATTGAAAAACGTCCAGAAATGTTTGAAGCTACTGACTGAATGAAAGGAGCTGGCATCTCACTCTCTTTGAATCTTCTTTATCATGCTAGGATTAACAGGAAAAAGCTAAAAATTTCAGAATTGCACCGTGCAATGTGGAGATATTACTGTTTGTGCATTTACAATATTCATTGATTTTTGCCATTGAAAAACATGTTTTTCATATACCAGAAATGTTTGAAGCTACTGACTGAATGAAAGGAGCTGGCATCTCACTCTCTTTGAATCTTCTTTATCATGCTAGGATTAGCAGGAAAAAGCTAAAAATTTCAGAATTGCACCGTGCAATGTGGAGATAATACTGTTTGTGCATTTACAATATTCATTGATTTTTGCCATTGAAAAACATGTTTTTCATATACCAGAAATGTTTGAAGCTACTGACTGAATGAAAGGAGCTGGCATCTCACTCTCTTTGAATCTTCTTTATCATGCTAGGATTAGCAGGAAAAAGCAAAAAATTTCAGAATTGCACCTTGCAATGTGGAGATATTACTGTTTGTGCATTTACAATATTCATTGATTTTTGCCATTGAAAAACATGTTTTTCATATACCAGAAATGTTTGAAGCTACTGACTGAATGAAAGGAGCTGGCATCTCACTCTCTTTGAATCTTCTTTATCATGCTAGGATTAACAGGAAAAAGCAAAAAATTTCAGAATTGCACCGTGCAATGTGGAGATATTACTGTTTGTGCATTTACAATATTCATTGATTTTTGCCATTGAAAAACGTCCAGAAATGTTTGAAGCTACTGACTGAATGAAAGGAGCTGGCATCTCACTCTCTTTGAATCTTCTTTATCATGCTAGGATTAACAGGAAAAAGCTAAAAATTTCAGAATTGCACCTTGCAATGTGGAGATATTACTGTTTGTGCATTTACAATATTCATTGATTTTTGCCATTGAAAAACGTCCAGAAATGTTTGAAGCTACTGACTGAATGAAAGGAGCTGGCATCTCACTCTCTTTGAATCTTCTTTATCATGCTAGGATTAGCAGGAAAAAGCTAAAAATTTCAGAATTGCACCTTGCAATGTGGAGATATTACTGTTTGTGCATTTACAATATTCATTGATTTTTGCCATTGAAAAACATGTTTTTCATATACCAGAAATGTTTGAAGCTACTGACTGAATGAAAGGAGCTGGCATCTCACTCTCTTTGAATCTTCTTTATCATGCTAGGATTAGCAGGAAAAAGCAAAAAATTTCAGAATTGCACCGTGCAATGTGGAGATATTACTGTTTGTGCATTTACAATATTCATTGATTTTTGCCATTGAAAAACGTCCAGAAATGTTTGAAGCTACTGACTGAATGAAAGGAGCTGGCATCTCACTCTCTTTGAATCTTCTTTATCATGCTAGGATTAGCAGGAAAAAGCTAAAAATTTCAGAATTGCACCGTGCAATGTGGAGATATTACTGTTTGTGCATTTACAATATTCATTGATTTTTGCCATTGAAAAACATGTTTTTCATATACCAGAAATGTTTGAAGCTACTGACTGAATGAAAGGAGCTGGCATCTCACTCTCTTTGAATCTTCTTTATCATGCTAGGATTAGCAGGAAAAAGCAAAAAATTTCAGAATTGCACCTTGCAATGTGGAGATATTACTGTTTGTGCATTTACAATATTCATTGATTTTTGCCATTGAAAAACATGTTTTTCATATACCAGAAATGTTTGAAGCTACTGACTGAATGAAAGGAGCTGGCATCTCACTCTCTTTGAATCTTCTTTATCATGCTAGGATTAGCAGGAAAAAGCTAAAAATTTCAGAATTGCACCTTGCAATGTGGAGATATTACTGTTTGTGCATTTACAATATTCATTGATTTTTGCCATTGAAAAACATGTTTTTCATATACCAGAAATGTTTGAAGCTACTGACTGAATGAAAGGAGCTGGCATCTCACTCTCTTTGAATCTTCTTTATCATGCTAGGATTAACAGGAAAAAGCTAAAAATTTCAGAATTGCACCGTGCAATGTGGAGATATTACTGTTTGTGCATTTACAATATTCATTGATTTTTGCCATTGAAAAACGTCCAGAAATGTTTGAAGCTACTGACTGAATGAAAGGAGCTGGCATCTCACTCTCTTTGAATCTTCTTTATCATGCTAGGATTAACAGGAAAAAGCTAAAAATTTCAGAATTGCACCGTGCAATGTGGAGATATTACTGTTTGTGCATTTACAATATTCATTGATTTTTGCCATTGAAAAACGTCCAGAAATGTTTGAAGCTACTGACTGAATGAAAGGAGCTGGCATCTCACTCTCTTTGAATCTTCTTTATCATGCTAGGATTAGCAGGAAAAAGCAAAAAATTTCAGAATTGCACCTTGCAATGTGGAGATATTACTGTTTGTGCATTTACAATATTCATTGATTTTTGCCATTGAAAAACGTCCAGAAATGTTTGAAGCTACTGACTGAATGAAAGGAGCTGGCATCTGACTCTCTTTGAATCTTCTTTATCATGCTAGGATTAGCAGGAAAAAGCAAAAAATTTCAGAATTGCACCTTGCAATGTGGAGATATTACTGTTTGTGCATTTACAATATTCATTGATTTTTGCCATTGAAAAACATGTTTTTCATATACCAGAAATGTTTGAAGCTACTGACTGAATGAAAGGAGCTGGCATCTCACTCTCTTTGAATCTTCTTTATCATGCTAGGATTAGCAGGAAAAAGCAAAAAATTTCAGAATTGCACCGTGCAATGTGGAGATATTTCTGTTTGTGCATTTACAATATTCATTCATTTTTGCCATTGAAAAACATGTTTTTCATATACCAGAAATGTTTGAAGCTACTGACTGAATGAAAGGAGCTGGCATCTCACTCTCTTTGAATCTTCTTTATCATGCTAGGATTAGCAGGAAAAAGCTAAAAATTTCAGAATTGCACCTTGCAATGTGGAGATATTACTGTTTGTGCATTTACAATATTCATTGATTTTTGCCATTGAAAAACATGTTTTTCATATACCAGAAATGTTTGAAGCTACTGACTGAATGAAAGGAGCTGGCATCTCACTCTCTTTGAATCTTCTTTATCATGCTAGGATTAACAGGAAAAAGCTAAAAATTTCAGAATTGCACCGTGCAATGTGGAGATATTACTGTTTGTGCATTTACAATATTCATTGATTTTTGCCATTGAAAAACGTCCAGAAATGTTTGAAGCTACTGACTGAATGAAAGGAGCGGGCATCTCACTCTCTTTGAATCTTCTTTATCATGCTAGGATTAGCAGGAAAAAGCAAAAAATTTCAGAATTGCACCTTGCAATGTGGAGATATTACTGTTTGTGCATTTACAATATTCATTGATTTTTGCCATTGAAAAACGTCCAGAAATGTTTGAAGCTACTGACTGAATGAAAGGAGCTGGCATCTCACTCTCTTTGAATCTTCTTTATCATGCTAGGATTAGCAGGAAAAAGCAAAAAATTTCAGAATTGCACCGTGCAATGTGGAGATATTACTGTTTGTGCATTTACAATATTCATTGATTTTTGCCATTGAAAAACGTCCAGAAATGTTTGAAGCTACTGACTGAATGAAAGGAGCTGGCATCTCACTCTCTTTGAATCTTCTTTATCATGCTAGGATTAGCAGGAAAAAGCAAAAAATTTCAGAATTGCACCGTGCAATGTGGAGATATTACTGTTTGTGCATTTACAATATTCATTGATTTTTGCCATTGAAAAACATGTTTTTCATATACCAGAAATGTTTGAAGCTACTGACTGAATGAAAGGAGCTGGCATCTCACTCTCTTTGAATCTTCTTTATCATGCTAGGATTAACAGGAAAAAGCTAAAAATTTCAGAATTGCACCTTGCAATGTGGAGATATTACTGTTTGTGCATTTACAATATTCATTGATTTTTGCCATTGAAAAACGTCCAGAAATGTTTGAAGCTACTGACTGAATGAAAGGAGCTGGCATCTCACTCTCTTTGAATCTTCTTTATCATGCTAGGATTAACAGGAAAAAGCAAAAAATTTCAGAATTGCACCTTGCAATGTGGAGATATTACTGTTTGTGCATTTACAATATTCATTGATTTTTGCCATTGAAAAACATGTTTTTCATATACCAGAAATGTTTGAAGCTACTGACTGAATGAAAGGAGCTGGCATCTCACTCTCTTTGAATCTTCTTTATCATGCTAGGATTAGCAGGAAAAAGCTAAAAATTTCAGAATTGCACCTTGCAATGTGGAGATATTACTGTTTGTGCATTTACAATATTCATTGATTTTTGCCATTGAAAAACATGTTTTTCATATACCAGAAATGTTTGAAGCTACTGACTGAATGAAAGGAGCTGGCATCTCACTCTCTTTGAATCTTCTTTATCATGCTAGGATTAACAGGAAAAAGCTAAAAATTTCAGAATTGCACCGTGCAATGTGGAGATATTACTGTTTGTGCATTTACAATATTCATTGATTTTTGCCATTGAAAAACGTCCAGAAATGTTTGAAGCTACTGACTGAATGAAAGGAGCTGGCATCTCACTCTCTTTGAATCTTCTTTATCATGCTAGGATTAGCAGGAAAAAGCAAAAAATTTCAGAATTGCACCTTGCAATGTGGAGATATTACTGTTTGTGCATTTACAATATTCATTGATTTTTGCCATTGAAAAACGTCCAGAAATGTTTGAAGCTACTGACTGAATGAAAGGAGCTGGCATCTCACTCTCTTTGAATCTTCTTTATCATGCTAGGATTAGCAGGAAAAAGCAAAAAATTTCAGAATTGCACCGTGCAATGTGGAGATATTACTGTTTGTGCATTTACAATATTCATTGATTTTTGCCATTGAAAAACGTCCAGAAATGTTTGAAGCTACTGACTGAATGAAAGGAGCTGGCATCTCACTCTCTTTGAATCTTCTTTATCATGCTAGGATTAACAGGAAAAAGCTAAAAATTTCAGAATTGCACCGTGCAATGTGGAGATATTACTGTTTGTGCATTTACAATATTCATTGATTTTTGCCATTGAAAAACATGTTTTTCATATACCAGAAATGTTTGAAGCTACTGACTGAATGAAAGGAGCTGGCATCTCACTCTCTTTGAATCTTCTTTATCATGCTAGGATTAACAGGAAAAAGCTAAAAATTTCAGAATTGCACCGTGCAATGTGGAGATATTACTGTTTGTGCATTTACAATATTCATTGATTTTTGCCATTGAAAAACATGTTTTTCATATACCAGAAATGTTTGAAGCTACTGACTGAATGAAAGGAGCTGGCATCTCACTCTCTTTGAATCTTCTTTATCATGCTAGGATTAACAGGAAAAAGCAAAAAATTTCAGAATTGCACCGTGCAATGTGGAGATATTACTGTTTGTGCATTTACAATATTCATTGATTTTTGCCATTGAAAAACGTCCAGAAATGTTTGAAGCTACTGACTGAATGAAAGGAGCTGGCATCTCACTCTCTTTGAATCTTTATCATGCTAGGATTAACAGGAAAAAGCTAAAAATTTCAGAATTGCACCGTGCAATGTGGAGATATTACTGTTTGTGCATTTACAATATTCATTGATTTTTGCCATTGAAAAACATGTTTTTCATATACCAGAAATGTTTGAAGCTACTGACTGAATGAAAGGAGCTGGCATCTCACTCTCTTTGAATCTTCTTTATCATGCTAGGATTAGCAGGAAAAAGCAAAAAATTTCAGAATTGCACCTTGCAATGTGGAGATATTACTGTTTGTGCATTTACAATATTCATTGATTTTTGCCATTGAAAAACATGTTTTTCATATACCAGAAATGTTTGAAGCTACTGACTGAATGAAAGGAGCTGGCATCTCACTCTCTTTGAATCTTCTTTATCATGCTAGGATTAGCAGGAAAAAGCAAAAAATTTCAGAATTGCACCTTGCAATGTGGAGATATTACTGTTTGTGCATTTACAATATTCATTGATTTTTGCCATTGAAAAACATGTTTTTCATATACCAGAAATGTTTGAAGCTACTGACTGAATGAAAGGAGCTGGCATCTCACTCTCTTTGAATCTTCTTTATCATGCTAGGATTAGCAGGAAAAAGCAAAAAATTTCAGAATTGCACCGTGCAATGTGGAGATATTACTGTTTGTGCATTTACAATATTCATTGATTTTTGCCATTGAAAAACGTCCAGAAATGTTTGAAGCTACTGACTGAATGAAAGGAGCTGGCATCTCACTCTCTTTGAATCTTCTTTATCATGCTAGGATTAGCAGGAAAAAGCTAAAAATTTCAGAATTGCACCGTGCAATGTGGAGATATTACTGTTTGTGCATTTACAAAATTCATTGATTTTTGCCATTGAAAAACATGTTTTTCATATACCAGAAATGTTTGAAGCTACTGACTGAATGAAAGGAGCTGGCATCTCACTCTCTTTGAATCTTCTTTATCATGCTAGGATTAGCAGGAAAAAGCAAAAAATTTCAGAATTGCACCTTGCAATGTGGAGATATTACTGTTTGTGCATTTACAATATTCATTGATTTTTGCCATTGAAAAACATGTTTTTCATATACCAGAAATGTTTGAAGCTACTGACTGAATGAAAGGAGCTGGCATCTCACTCTCTTTGAATCTTCTTTATCATGCTAGGATTAGCAGGAAAAAGCAAAAAATTTCAGAATTGCACCTTGCAATGTGGAGATATTACTGTTTGTGCATTTACAATATTCATTGATTTTTGCCATTGAAAAACATGTTTTTCATATACCAGAAATGTTTGAAGCTACTGACTGAATGAAAGGAGCTGGCATCTCACTCTCTTTGAATCTTCTTTATCATGCTAGGATTAGCAGGAAAAAGCTAAAAATTTCAGAATTGCACCTTGCAATGTGGAGATATTACTGTTTGTGCATTTACAATATTCATTGATTTTTGCCATTGAAAAACATGTTTTTCATATACCAGAAATGTTTGAAGCTACTGACTGAATGAAAGGAGCTGGCATCTCACTCTCTTTGAATCTTCTTTATCATGCTAGGATTAACAGGAAAAAGCTAAAAATTTCAGAATTGCACCGTGCAATGTGGAGATATTACTGTTTGTGCATTTACAATATTCATTGATTTTTGCCATTGAAAAACGTCCAGAAATGTTTGAAGCTACTGACTGAATGAAAGGAGCTGGCATCTCACTCTCTTTGAATCTTCTTTATCATGCTAGGATTAGCAGGAAAAAGCAAAAAATTTCAGAATTGCACCTTGCAATGTGGAGATATTACTGTTTGTGCATTTACAATATTCATTGATTTTTGCCATTGAAAAACGTCCAGAAATGTTTGAAGCTACTGACTGAATGAAAGGAGCTGGCATCTCACTCTCTTTGAATCTTCTTTATCATGCTAGGATTAGCAGGAAAAAGCAAAAAATTTCAGAATTGCACCGTGCAATGTGGAGATATTACTGTTTGTGCATTTACAATATTCATTGATTTTTGCCATTGAAAAACGTCCAGAAATGTTTGAAGCTACTGACTGAATGAAAGGAGCTGGCATCTCACTCTCTTTGAATTTTCTTTATCATGCTAGGATTAACAGGAAAAAGCTAAAAATTTCAGAATTGCACCGTGCAATGTGGAGATATTACTGTTTGTGCATTTACAATATTCATTGATTTTTGCCATTGAAAAACATGTTTTTCATATACCAGAAATGTTTGAAGCTACTGACTGAATGAAAGGAGCTGGCATCTCACTCTCTTTGAATCTTCTTTATCATGCTAGGATTAACAGGAAAAAGCTAAAAATTTCAGAATTGCACCGTGCAATGTGGAGATATTACTGTTTGTGCATTTACAATATTCATTGATTTTTGCCATTGAAAAACATGTTTTTCATATACCAGAAATGTTTGAAGCTACTGACTGAATGAAAGGAGCTGGCATCTCACTCTCTTTGAATCTTCTTTATCATGCTAGGATTAACAGGAAAAAGCAAAAAATTTCAGAATTGCACCGTGCAATGTGGAGATATTACTGTTTGTGCATTTACAATATTCATTGATTTTTGCCATTGAAAAACGTCCAGAAATGTTTGAAGCTACTGACTGAATGAAAGGAGCTGGCATCTCACTCTCTTTGAATCTTCTTTATCATGCTAGGATTAACAGGAAAAAGCTAAAAATTTCAGAATTGCACCGTGCAATGTGGAGATATTACTGTTTGTGCATTTACAATATTCATTGATTTTTGCCATTGAAAAACATGTTTTTCATATACCAGAAATGTTTGAAGCTACTGACTGAATGAAAGGAGCTGGCATCTCACTCTCTTTGAATCTTCTTTATCATGCTAGGATTAGCAGGAAAAAGCAAAAAATTTCAGAATTGCACCTTGCAATGTGGAGATATTACTGTTTGTGCCTTTACAATATTCATTGATTTTTGCCATTGAAAAACATGTTTTTCATATACCAGAAATGTTTGAAGCTACTGACTGAATGAAAGGAGCTCGCATCTCACTCTCTTTGAATCTTCTTTATCATGCTAGGATTAACAGGAAAAAGCTAAAAATTTCAGAATTCCACCGTGCAATGTGGAGATATTACTGTTTGTGCATTTACAATATTCATTGATTTTTGCCATTGAAAAACATGTTTTTCATATACCAGAAATGTTTGAAGCTACTGACTGAATGAAAGGAGCTGGCATCTCACTCTCTTTGAATCTTCTTTATCATGCTAGGATTAACAGGAAAAAGCAAAAAATTTCAGAATTGCACCGTGCAATGTGGAGATATTACTGTTTGTGCATTTACAATATTCATTGATTTTTGCCATTGAAAAACGTCCAGAAATGTTTGAAGCTACTGACTGAATGAAAGGAGCTGGCATCTCACTCTCTTTGAATCTTCTTTATCATGCTAGGATTAGCAGGAAAAAGCAAAAAATTTCAGAATTGCACCGTGCAATGTGGAGATATTACTGTTTGTGCATTTACAATATTCATTGATTTTTGCCATTGAAAAACATGTTTTTCATATACCAGAAATGTTTGAAGCTACTGACTGAATGAAAGGAGCTGGCATCTCACTCTCTTTGAATCTTCTTTATCATGCTAGGATTAGCAGGAAAAAGCAAAAAATTTCAGAATTGCACCGTGCAATGTGGAGATATTACTGTTTGTGCATTTACAATATTCATTGATTTTTGCCATTGAAAAACATGTTTTTCATATACCAGAAATGTTTGAAGCTACTGACTGAATGAAAGGAGCTGGCATCTCACTCTCTTTGAATCTTCTTTATCATGCTAGGATTAGCAGGAAAAAGCTAAAAATTTCAGAATTGCACCTTGCAATGTGGAGATATTACTGTTTGTGCATTTACAATATTCATTGATTTTTGCCATTGAAAAACGTCCAGAAATGTTTGAAGCTACTGACTGAATGAAAGGAGCTGGCATCTCACTCTCTTTGAATCTTCTTTATCATGCTAGGATTAACAGGAAAAAGCAAAAAATTTCAGAATTGCACCTTGCAATGTGGAGATATTACTGTTTGTGCATTTACAATATTCATTGATTTTTGCCATTGAAAAACATGTTTTTCATATACCAGAAATGTTTGAAGCTACTGACTGAATGAAAGGAGCTGGCATCTCACTCTCTTTGAATCTTCTTTATCATGCTAGGATTAGCAGGAAAAAGCTAAAAATTTCAGAATTGCACCTTGCAATGTGGAGATATTACTGTTTGTGCATTTACAATATTCATTGATTTTTGCCATTGAAAAACATGTTTTTCATATACCAGAAATGTTTGAAGCTACTGACTGAATGAAAGGAGCTGGCATCTCACTCTCTTTGAATCTTCTTTATCATGCTAGGATTAACAGGAAAAAGCTAAAAATTTCAGAATTGCACCGTGCAATGTGGAGATATTACTGTTTGTGCATTTACAATATTCATTGATTTTTGCCATTGAAAAACATGTTTTTCATATACCAGAAATGTTTGAAGCTACTGACTGAATGAAAGGAGCTGGCATCTCACTCTCTTTGAATCTTCTTTATCATGCTAGGATTAACAGGAAAAAGCAAAAAATTTCAGAATTGCACCGTGCAATGTGGAGATATTACTGTTTGTGCATTTACAATATTCATTGATTTTTGCCATTGAAAAACGTCCAGAAATGTTTGAAGCTACTGACTGAATGAAAGGAGCTGGCATCTCACTCTCTTTGAATCTTCTTTATCATGCTAGGATTAACAGGAAAAAGCTAAAAATTTCAGAATTGCACCGTGCAATGTGGAGATATTACTGTTTGTGCAATTACAATATTCATTGATTTTTGCCATTGAAAAACATGTTTTTCATATACCAGAAATGTTTGAAGCTACTGACTGAATGAAAGGAGCTGGCATCTCACTCTCTTTGAATCTTCTTTATCATGCTAGGATTAGCAGGAAAAAGCAAAAAATTTCAGAATTGCACCTTGCAATGTGGAGATATTACTGTTTGTGCATTTACAATATTCATTGATTTTTGCCATTGAAAAACATGTTTTTCATATACCAGAAATGTTTGAAGCTACTGACTGAATGAAAGGAGCTGGCATCTCACTCTCTTTGAATCTTCTTTATCATGCTAGGATTAGCAGGAAAAAGCTAAAAATTTCAGAATTGCACCTTGCAATGTGGAGATATTACTGTTTGTGCATTTACAATATTCATTGATTTTTGCCATTGAAAAACTTTTTTTTTCATATACCAGAAATGTTTGAAGCTACTGACTGAATGAAAGGAGCTGGCATCTCACTCTCTTTGAATCTTCTTTATCATGCTAGGATTAACAGGAAAAAGCTAAAAATTTCAGAATTGCACCGTGCAATGTGGAGATATTACTGTTTGTGCATTTACAATATTCATTGATTTTTGCCATTGAAAAACGTCCAGAAATGTTTGAAGCTACTGACTGAATGAAAGGAGCTGGCATCTCACTCTCTTTGAATCTTCTTTATCATGCTAGGATTAGCAGGAAAAAGCAAAAAATTTCAGAATTGCACCTTGCAATGTGGAGATATTACTGTTTGTGCATTTACAATATTCATTGATTTTTGCCATTGAAAAACGTCCAGAAATGTTTGAAGCTACTGACTGAATGAAAGGAGCTGGCATCTCACTCTCTTTGAATCTTCTTTATCATGCTAGGATTAGCAGGAAAAAGCAAAAAATTTCAGAATTGCACCGTGCAATGTGGAGATATTACTGTTTGTGCATTTACAATATTCATTGATTTTTGCCATTGAAAAACGTCCAGAAATGTTTGAAGCTACTGACTGAATGAAAGGAGCTGGCATCTCACTCTCTTTGAATCTTCTTTATCATGCTAGGATTAACAGGAAAAAGCTAAAAATTTCAGAATTGCACCGTGCAATGTGGAGATATTACTGTTTGTGCATTTACAATATTCATTGATTTTTGCCATTGAAAAACATGTTTTTCATATACCAGAAATGTTTGAAGCTACTGACTGAATGAAAGGAGCTGGCATCTCACTCTCTTTGAATCTTCTTTATCATGCTAGGATTAACAGGAAAAAGCTAAAAATTTCAGAATTGCACCGTGCAATGTGGAGATATTACTGTTTGTGCATTTACAATATTCATTGATTTTTGCCATTGAAAAACATGTTTTTCATATACCAGAAATGTTTGAAGCTACTGACTGAATGAAAGGAGCTGGCATCTCACTCTCTTTGAATCTTCTTTATCATGCTAGGATTAACAGGAAAAAGCAAAAAATTTCAGAATTGCACCGTGCAATGTGGAGATATTACTGTTTGTGCATTTACAATATTCATTGATTTTTGCCATTGAAAAACGTCCAGAAATGTTTGAAGCTACTGACTGAATGAAAGGAGCTGGCATCTCACTCTCTTTGAATCTTCTTTATCATGCTAGGATTAACAGGAAAAAGCTAAAAATTTCAGAATTGCACCGTGCAATGTGGAGATATTACTGTTTGTGCATTTACAATATTCATTGATTTTTGCCATTGAAAAACATGTTTTTCATATACCAGAAATGTTTGAAGCTACTGACTGAATGAAAGGAGCTGGCATCTCACTCTCTTTGAATCTTCTTTATCATGCTAGGATTAGCAGGAAAAAGCAAAAAATTTCAGAATTGCACCTTGCAATGTGGAGATATTACTGTTTGTGCCTTTACAATATTCATTGATTTTTGCCATTGAAAAACATGTTTTTCATATACCAGAAATGTTTGAAGCTACTGACTGAATGAAAGGAGCTGGCATCTCACTCTCTTTGAATCTTCTTTATCATGCTAGGATTAACAGGAAAAAGCTAAAAATTTCAGAATTCCACCGTGCAATGTGGAGATATTACTGTTTGTGCATTTACAATATTCATTGATTTTTGCCATTGAAAAACATGTTTTTCATATACCAGAAATGTTTGAAGCTACTGACTGAATGAAAGGAGCTGGCATCTCACTCTCTTTGAATCTTCTTTATCATGCTAGGATTAACAGGAAAAAGCAAAAAATTTCAGAATTGCACCGTGCAATGTGGAGATATTACTGTTTGTGCATTTACAATATTCATTGATTTTTGCCATTGAAAAACGTCCAGAAATGTTTGAAGCTACTGACTGAATGAAAGGAGCTGGCATCTCACTCTCTTTGAATCTTCTTTATCATGCTAGGATTAGCAGGAAAAAGCAAAAAATTTCAGAATTGCACCGTGCAATGTGGAGATATTACTGTTTGTGCATTTACAATATTCATTGATTTTTGCCATTGAAAAACGTCCAGAAATGTTTGAAGCTACTGACTGAATGAAAGGAGCTGGCATCTCACTCTCTTTGAATCTTCTTTATCATGCTAGGATTAGCAGGAAAAAGCTAAAAATTTCAGAATTGCACCGTGCAATGTGGAGATATTACTGTTTGTGCATTTACAATATTCATTGATTTTTGCCATTGAAAAACGTCCAGAAATGTTTGAAGCTACTGACTGAATGAAAGGAGCTGGCATCTCACTCTCTTTGAATCTTCTTTATCATGCTAGGATTAGCAGGAAAAAGCAAAAAATTTCAGAATTGCACCGTGCAATGTGGAGATATTACTGTTTGTGCATTTACAATATTCATTGATTTTTGCCATTGAAAAACATGTTTTTCATATACCAGAAATGTTTGAAGCTACTGACTGAATGAAAGGAGCTGGCATCTCACTCTCTTTGAATCTTCTTTATCATGCTAGGATTAGCAGGAAAAAGCAAAAAATTTCAGAATTGCACCGTGCAATGTGGAGATATTACTGTTTGTGCATTTACAATATTCATTGATTTTTGCCATTGAAAAACATGTTTTTCATATACCAGAAATGTTTGAAGCTACTGACTGAATGAAAGGAGCTGGCATCTCACTCTCTTTGAATCTTCTTTATCATGCTAGGATTAGCAGGAAAAAGCTAAAAATTTCAGAATTGCACCTTGCAATGTGGAGATATTACTGTTTGTGCATTTACAATATTCATTGATTTTTGCCATTGAAAAACGTCCAGAAATGTTTGAAGCTACTGACTGAATGAAAGGAGCTGGCATCTCACTCTCTTTGAATCTTCTTTATCATGCTAGGATTAACAGGAAAAAGCAAAAAATTTCAGAATTGCACCTTGCAATGTGGAGATATTACTGTTTGTGCATTTACAATATTCATTGATTTTTGCCATTGAAAAACATGTTTTTCATATACCAGAAATGTTTGAAGCTACTGACTGAATGAAAGGAGCTGGCATCTCACTCTCTTTGAATCTTCTTTATCATGCTAGGATTAGCAGGAAAAAGCAAAAAATTTCAGAATTGCACCGTGCAATGTGGAGATATTACTGTTTGTGCATTTACAATATTCATTGATTTTTGCCATTGAAAAACATGTTTTTCATATACCAGAAATGTTTGAAGCTACTGACTGAATGAAAGGAGCTGGCATCTCACTCTCTTTGAATCTTCTTTATCATGCTAGGATTAGCAGGAAAAAGCTAAAAATTTCAGAATTGCACCTTGCAATGTGGAGATATTACTGTTTGTGCATTTACAATATTCATTGATTTTTGCCATTGAAAAACATGTTTTTCATATACCAGAAATGTTTGAAGCTACTGACTGAATGAAAGGAGCTGGCATCTCACTCTCTTTGAATCTTCTTTATCATGCTAGGATTAGCAGGAAAAAGCTAAAAATTTCAGAATTGCACCTTGCAATGTGGAGATATTACTGTTTGTGCATTTACAATATTCATTGATTTTTGCCATTGAAAAACGTCCAGAAATGTTTGAAGCTACTGACTGAATGAAAGGAGCTGGCATCTCACTCTCTTTGAATCTTCTTTATCATGCTAGGATTAGCAGGAAAAAGCTAAAAATTTCAGAATTGCACCGTGCAATGTGGAGATATTACTGTTTGTGCATTTACAATATTCATTGATTTTTGCCATTGAAAAACGTCCAGAAATGTTTGAAGCTACTGACTGAATGAAAGGAGCTGGCATCTCACTCTCTTTGAATCTTCTTTATCATGCTAGGATTAGCAGGAAAAAGCAAAAAATTTCAGAATTGCACCGTGCAATGTGGAGATATTACTGTTTGTGCATTTACAATATTCATTGATTTTTGCCATTGAAAAACGTCCAGAAATGTTTGAAGCTACTGACTGAATGAAAGGAGCTGGCATCTCACTCTCTTTGAATCTTCTTTATCATGCTAGGATTAGCAGGAAAAAGCAAAAAATTTCAGAATTGCACCTTGCAATGTGGAGATATTACTGTTTGTGCATTTACAATATTCATTGATTTTTGCCATTGAAAAACGTCCAGAAATGTTTGAAGCTACTGACTGAATGAAAGGAGCTGGCATCTCACTCTCTTTGAATCTTCTTTATCATGCTAGGATTAGCAGGAAAAAGCAAAAAATTTCAGAATTGCACCGTGCAATGTGGAGATATTACTGTTTGTGCATTTACAATATTCATTGATTTTTGCCATTGAAAAACGTCCAGAAATGTTTGAAGCTACTGACTGAATGAAAGGAGCTGGCATCTCACTCTCTTTGAATCTTCTTTATCATGCTAGGATTAACAGGAAAAAGCTAAAAATTTCAGAATTGCACCGTGCAATGTGGAGATATTACTGTTTGTGCATTTACAATATTCATTGATTTTTGCCATTGAAAAACATGTTTTTCATATACCAGAAATGTTTGAAGCTACTGACTGAATGAAAGGAGCTGGCATCTCACTCTCTTTGAATCTTCTTTATCATGCTAGGATTAACAGGAAAAAGCTAAAAATTTCAGAATTGCACCGTGCAATGTGGAGATATTACTGTTTGTGCATTTACAATATTCATTGATTTTTGCCATTGAAAAACATGTTTTTCATATACCAGAAATGTTTGAAGCTACTGACTGAATGAAAGGAGCTGGCATCTCACTCTCTTTGAATCTTCTTTATCATGCTAGGATTAACAGGAAAAAGCAAAAAATTTCAGAATTGCACCGTGCAATGTGGAGATATTACTGTTTGTGCATTTACAATATTCATTGATTTTTGCCATTGAAAAACGTCCAGAAATGTTTGAAGCTACTGACTGAATGAAAGGAGCTGGCATCTCACTCTCTTTGAATCTTCTTTATCATGCTAGGATTAACAGGAAAAAGCTAAAAATTTCAGAATTGCACCGTGCAATGTGGAGATATTACTGTTTGTGCATTTACAATATTCATTGATTTTTGCCATTGAAAAACATGTTTTTCATATACCAGAAATGTTTGAAGCTACTGACTGAATGAAAGGAGCTGGCATCTCACTCTCTTTGAATCTTCTTTATCATGCTAGGATTAGCAGGAAAAAGCAAAAAATTTCAGAATTGCACCTTGCAATGTGGAGATATTACTGTTTGTGCATTTACAATATTCATTGATTTTTGCCATTGAAAAACATGTTTTTCATATACCAGAAATGTTTGAAGCTACTGACTGAATGAAAGGAGCTGGCATCTCACTCTCTTTGAATCTTCTTTATCATGCTAGGATTAACAGGAAAAAGCTAAAAATTTCAGAATTCCACCGTGCAATGTGGAGATATTACTGTTTGTGCATTTACAATATTCATTGATTTTTGCCATTGAAAAACATGTTTTTCATATACCAGAAATGTTTGAAGCTACTGACTGAATGAAAGGAGCTGGCATCTCACTCTCTTTGAATCTTCTTTATCATGCTAGGATTAACAGGAAAAAGCAAAAAATTTCAGAATTGCACCGTGCAATGTGGAGATATTACTGTTTGTGCATTTACAATATTCATTGATTTTTGCCATTGAAAAACGTCCAGAAATGTTTGAAGCTACTGACTGAATGAAAGGAGCTGGCATCTCACTCTCTTTGAATCTTCTTTATCATGCTAGGATTAGCAGGAAAAAGCAAAAAATTTCAGAATTGCACCGTGCAATGTGGAGATATTACTGTTTGTGCATTTACAATATTCATTGATTTTTGCCATTGAAAAACGTCCAGAAATGTTTGAAGCTACTGACTGAATGAAAGGAGCTGGCATCTCACTCTCTTTGAATCTTCTTTATCATGCTAGGATTAGCAGGAAAAAGCTAAAAATTTCAGAATTGCACCGTGCAATGTGGAGATATTACTGTTTGTGCATTTACAATATTCATTGATTTTTGCCATTGAAAAACGTCCAGAAATGTTTGAAGCTACTGACTGAATGAAAGGAGCTGGCATCTCACTCTCTTTGAATCTTCTTTATCATGCTAGGATTAGCAGGAAAAAGCAAAAATTTCAGAATTGCACCGTGCAATGTGGAGATATTACTGTTTGTGCATTTACAATATTCATTGATTTTTGCCATTGAAAAACATGTTTTTCATATACCAGAAATGTTTGAAGCTACTGACTGAATGAAAGGAGCTGGCATCTCACTCTCTTTGAATCTTCTTTATCATGCTAGGATTAACAGGAAAAAGCTAAAAATTTCAGAATTGCACCTTGCAATGTGGAGATATTACTGTTTGTGCATTTACAATATTCATTGATTTTTGCCATTGAAAAACATGTTTTTCATATACCAGAAATGTTTGAAGCTACTGACTGAATGAAAGGAGCTGGCATCTCACTCTCTTTGAATCTTCTTTATCATGCTAGGATTAGCAGGAAAAAGCAAAAAATTTCAGAATTGCACCGTGCAATGTGGAGATATTACTGTTTGTGCATTTACAATATTCATTGATTTTTGCCATTGAAAAACATGTTTTTCATATACCAGAAATGTTTGAAGCTACTGACTGAATGAAAGGAGCTGGCATCTCACTCTCTTTGAATCTTCTTTATCATGCTAGGATTAACAGGAAAAAGCTAAAAATTTCAGAATTGCACCGTGCAATGTGGAGATATTACTGTTTGTGCATTTACAATATTCATTGATTTTTGCCATTGAAAAACATGTTTTTCATATACCAGAAATGTTTGAAGCTACTGACTGAATGAAAGGAGCTGGCATCTCACTCTCTTTGAATCTTCTTTATCATGCTAGGATTAGCAGGAAAAAGCAAAAAATTTCAGAATTGCACCTTGCAATGTGGAGATATTACTGTTTGTGCATTTACAATATTCATTGATTTTTGCCATTGAAAAACATGTTTTTCATATACCAGAAATGTTTGAAGCTACTGACTGAATGAAAGGAGCTGGCATCTCACTCTCTTTGAATCTTCTTTATCATGCTAGGATTAACAGGAAAAAGCTAAAAATTTCAGAATTCCACCGTGCAATGTGGAGATATTACTGTTTGTGCATTTACAATATTCATTGATTTTTGCCATTGAAAAACATGTTTTTCATATACCAGAAATGTTTGAAGCTACTGACTGAATGAAAGGAGCTGGCATCTCACTCTCTTTGAATCTTCTTTATCATGCTAGGATTAACAGGAAAAAGCAAAAAATTTCAGAATTGCACCATGCAATGTGGAGATATTACTGTTTGTGCATTTACAATATTCATTGATTTTTGCCATTGAAAAACGTCCAGAAATGTTTGAAGCTACTGACTGAATGAAAGGAGCTGGCATCTCACTCTCTTTGAATCTTCTTTATCATGCTAGGATTAGCAGGAAAAAGCAAAAAATTTCAGAATTGCACCGTGCAATGTGGAGATATTACTGTTTGTGCATTTACAATATTCATTGATTTTTGCCATTGAAAAACGTCCAGAAATGTTTGAAGCTACTGACTGAATGAAAGGAGCTGGCATCTCACTCTCTTTGAATCTTCTTTATCATGCTAGGATTAGCAGGAAAAAGCTAAAAATTTCAGAATTGCACCGTGCAATGTGGAGATATTACTGTTTGTGCATTTACAATATTCATTGATTTTTGCCATTGAAAAACGTCCAGAAATGTTTGAAGCTACTGACTGAATGAAAGGAGCTGGCATCTCACTCTCTTTGAATCTTCTTTATCATGCTAGGATTAGCAGGAAAAAGCAAAAAATTTCAGAATTGCACCGTGCAATGTGGAGATATTACTGTTTGTGCATTTACAATATTCATTGATTTTTGCCATTGAAAAACATGTTTTTCATATACCAGAAATGTTTGAAGCTACTGACTGAATGAAAGGAGCTGGCATCTCACTCTCTTTGAATCTTCTTTATCATGCTAGGATTAGCAGGAAAAAGCAAAAAATTTCAGAATTGCACCGTGCAATGTGGAGATATTACTGTTTGTGCATTTACAATATTCATTGATTTTTGCCATTGAAAAACATGTTTTTCATATACCAGAAATGTTTGAAGCTACTGACTGAATGAAAGGAGCTGGCATCTCACTCTCTTTGAATCTTCTTTATCATGCTAGGATTAGCAGGAAAAAGCTAAAAATTTCAGAATTGCACCTTGCAATGTGGAGATATTACTGTTTGTGCATTTACAATATTCATTGATTTTTGCCATTGAAAAACGTCCAGAATGTTTGAAGCTACTGACTGAATGAAAGGAGCTGGCATCTCACTCTCTTTGAATCTTCTTTATCATGCTAGGATTAACAGGAAAAAGCAAAAAATTTCAGAATTGCACCTTACAATGTGGAGATATTACTGTTTGTGCATTTACAATATTCATTGATTTTTGCCATTGAAAAACATGTTTTTCATATACCAGAAATGTTTGAAGCTACTGACTGAATGAAAGGAGCTGGCATCTCACTCTCTTTGAATCTTCTTTATCATGCTAGGATTAGCAGGAAAAAGCTAAAAATTTCAGAATTGCACCTTGCAATGTGGAGATATTACTGTTTGTGCATTTACAATATTCATTGATTTTTGCCATTGAAAAACATGTTTTTCATATACCAGAAATGTTTGAAGCTACTGACTGAATGAAAGGAGCTGGCATCTCACTCTCTTTGAATCTTCTTTATCATGCTAGGATTAGCAGGAAAAAGCAAAAAATTTCAGAATTGCACCGTGCAATGTGGAGATATTACTGTTTGTGCATTTACAATATTCATTGATTTTTGCCATTGAAAAACATGTTTTTCATATACCAGAAATGTTTGAAGCTACTGACTGAATGAAAAGAGCTGGCATCTCACTCTCTTTGAATCTTCTTTATCATGCTAGGATTAGCAGGAAAAAGCTAAAAATTTCAGAATTGCACCTTGCAATGTGGAGATATTACTGTTTGTGCATTTACAATATTCATTGATTTTTGCCATTGAAAAACATGTTTTTCATATACCAGAAATGTTTGAAGCTACTGACTGAATGAATGGAGCTGGCATCTCACTCTCTTTGAATCTTCTTTATCATGCTAGGATTAGCAGGAAAAAGCAAAAAATTTCAGAATTGCACCGTGCAATGTGGAGATATTACTGTTTGTGCATTTACAATATTCATTGATTTTTGCCATTGAAAAACGTCCAGAAATGTTTGAAGCTACTGACTGAATGAAAGGAGCTGGCATCTCACTCTCTTTGAATCTTCTTTATCATGCTAGGATTAGCAGGAAAAAGCTAAAAATTTCAGAATTGCACCGTGCAATGTGGAGATATTACTGTTTGTGCATTTACAATATTCATTGATTTTTGCCATTGAAAAACGTCCGAAATGTTTGAAGCTACTGACTGAATGAAAGGAGCTGGCATCTCACTCTCTTTGAATC
>NW_027365502.1:0-109601 GCF_046119375.1 Phyllobates terribilis
CCACATTGCACGGTGCAATTCTGAAATTTTTTGCTTTTTCCCTGCTAATCCTAGCATGATAAAGAAGATTCAAAAGAGAGTGAGATTGCCAGCTCCTTTCATTCAGTCCAGTAGCTTCAAACATTTCTGGTATATGAAAAACATGTTTTTCAATGGCAAAAATCAATGAATATTGTAAATGCACAAACAGTAATATCTCCACATTGCAAGGTGCAATTCTGAAATTTTTAGCTTTTCTGTTAATCCTAGCATGATAAAGAAGATTCAAAGAGAGTGAGATGCCAGCTCCTTTCATTCAGTCAGTAGCTTCAAACATTTCTGGTATATGAAAAACATGTTTTCAATGGCAAAAATCAATGAATATTGTAAATGCACAAACAGTAATATCTCCACATTGCACGGTGCAATTCTGAAATTTTTGCTTTTTCCTGCTAATCCTAGCATGATAAAGAAGATTCAAAGAGAGTGAGATGCCAGCTCCTTTCATTCAGTCAGTAGCTTCAAACATTTCTGGTATATGAAAAACATGTTTTTTCAATGGCAAAAATCAATGAATATTGTAAATGCACAAACAGTAATATCTCCACATTGCAAGGTGCAATTCTGAAATTTTTAGCTTTTTCCTGTTAATCCTAGCATGATAAAGAAGATTCAAAGAGAGTGAGATGCCAGCTCCTTTCATTCAGTCAGTAGCTTCAAACATTTCTGGACGTTTTTCAATGGCAAAAAATCAATGAATATTGTAAATGCACAAACAGTAATATCTCCACATTGCAAGGGTGCAATTCTGAAATTTTTTGCTTTTTCCTGCTAATCCTAGCATGATAAAGAAGATTCAAAGAGAGTGAGATGCCAGCTCCTTTCATTCAGTCAGTAGCTTCAAACATTTCTGGTATATGAAAAACATGTTTTCAATGGCAAAAATCAATGAATATTGTAAATGCACAAACAGTAATATCTCCACATTGCACGGTGCAATTCTGAAATTTTTTGCTTTTTCCTGCTAATCCTAGCATGATAAAGAAGATTCAAAGAGAGTGAGATGCCAGCTCCTTTCATTCAGTCAGTAGCTTCAAACATTTCTGGTATATGAAAAACATGTTTTTCAATGGCAAAAATCAATGAATATTGTAAAATGCACAAACAGTAATATCTCCACATTGCACGGTGCAATTCTGAAATTTTTTGCTTTTTCCTGCTAATCCTAGCATGATAAAGAAGATTCAAAGAGAGTGAGATGCCAGCTCCTTTCATTCAGTCAGTAGCTTCAAACATTTCTGGTATATGAAAACATGTTTTTCAATGCAAAAATCAATGAATATTGTAAATGCACAAACAGTAATATCTCCACATTGCACGGTGCAATTCTGAATTTTTTGCTTTTTCCTGCTAATCCTAGCATGATAAAGAAGATTCAAAGAGAGTGAGATGCCAGCTCCTTTCATTCAGTCAGTAGCTTCAAAACATTTCTGGACGTTTTTCCAATGGCAAAAATCAATGAATATTGTAAATGCACAAACAGTAATATCTCCACATTGCAAGGTGCAATTCTGAAATTTTTTGCTTTTTCCTGTTAATCCTAGCATGATAAAGAAGATTCAAAGAGAGTGAGATGCCAGCTCCCTTTCATTCAGTCAGTAGCTTCAAACATTTCTGGACGTTTTTTCAATGGCAAAAATCAATTAATATTGTAAATGCACAAACAGTAATATCTCCACATTGCACGGTGCAATTCTGAAATTTTTTGCTTTTTCCTGCTAATCCTAGCATGATAAAGAAGATTCAAAGAGAGTGAGATGCCAGCTCCTTTCATTCAGTCAGTAGCTTCAAACATTTCTGGTATATGAAAAACATGTTTTTCAATGGCAAAAATCAATGAATATTGTAAATGCACAAACAGTAATATCTCCACATTGCACGGTGCAATTCTGAAATTTTTAGCTTTTTCCTGTTAATCCTAGCATGATAAAGAAGATTCAAAGAGAGTGAGATGCCAGCTCCTTTCATTCAGTCAGTAGCTTCAAACATTTCTGGTATATGAAAAACATGTTTTCAATGGCAAAAATCAATGAATATTGTAAAATGCACAAACAGTAATATCTCCACATTGCACGGTGCAATTCTGAAATTTTTTGCTTTTTTCCTGCTAATCCTAGCATGATAAAGAAGATTCAAAGAGAGTGAGATGCCAGCTCCTTTCATTCAGTCAGTAGCTTCAAACATTTCTGGTATATGAAAAACATGTTTTTCAATGGCAAAAATCAATGAATATTGTAAATGCACAAACAGTAATATCTCCCACATTGCACGGTGCAATTCTGAAATTTTTTGCTTTTTCCTGCTAATCCTAGCATGATAAAGAAGATTCAAAGAGAGTGAGATGCCAGCTCCTTTCATTCAGTCAGTAGCTTCAAAACATTTCTGGTATATGAAAAAAACATGTTTTTCAATGGCAAAAATCAATGAATATTGTAAATGCACAAACAGTAATATCTCCACATTGCAAGGTGCAATTCTGAAATTTTTAGCTTTTTCCTGTTAATCCTAGCATGATAAAGAAGATTCAAAGAGAGTGAGATGCCAGCTCCTTTCATTCAGTCAGTAGCTTCAAACATTTCTGGACGTTTTTCAATGGCAAAAATCAATGAATATTGTAAATGCACAAACAGTAATATCTCCACATTGCAAGGTGCAATTCTGAAATTTTTTGCTTTTTCCTGCTAATCCTAGCATGATAAAGAAGATTCAAAGAGAGTGAGATGCCAGCTCCTTTCATTCAGTCAGTAGCTTCAAACATTTCTGGTAATGTTTTTCAATGGCAAAAATCAATGAATATTGTAAATGCACAAACAGTAATATCTCCACATTGCACGGTGCAATTCTGAAATTTTTTGCTTTTTCCTGTTAATCCTAGCATGATAAAGAAGATTCAAAGAGAGTGAGATGCCAGCTCCTTTCATTCAGTCAGTAGCTTCAAACATTTCTGGACGTTTTTCAATGGCAAAAATCAATGAATATTGTAAATGCACAAACAGTAATATCTCCACATTGCACGGTGCAATTTCTGAAATTTTTAGCTTTTTCCTGTTAATCCTAGCATGATAAAGAAGATTCAAAGAGAGTGAGATGCCAGCTCCTTTCATTCAGTCAGTAGCTTCAAACATTTCTGGTATATGAAAAACATGTTTTTCAATGGCAAAAATCAATGAATATTGTAAATGCACAAACAGTAATATCTCCACATTGCACGGTGCAATTCTGAAATTTTTGCTTTTTCCTGCTAATCCTAGCATGATAAAGAAGATTCAAAGAGAGTGAGATGCCAGCTCCTTTCATTCAGTCAGTAGCTTCAAACATTTCTGGTATATGAAAAACATGTTTTTCAATGGCAAAAATCAATGAATATTGTAAATGCACAAACAGTAATATCTCCACATTGCAAGGTGCAATTCTGAAATTTTTAGCTTTTTCCTGTTAATCCTAGCATGATAAAGAAGATTCAAAGAGAGTGAGATGCCAGCTCCTTTCATTCAGTCAGTAGCTTCAAACATTTCTGGTATATGAAAACATGTTTTCAATGGCAAAAATCAATGAATATTGTAAATGCACAAACAGTAATATCTCCACATTGCACGGTGCAATTCTGAAATTTTTTGCTTTTTCCTGCTAATCCTAGCATGATAAAGAAGATTCAAAGAGAGTGAGATGCCAGCTCCTTTCATTCAGTCAGTAGCTTCAAACATTTCTGGTATATGAAAAACATGTTTTTCAATGGCAAAAATCAATGAATATTGTAAATGCACAAACAGTAATATCTCCACATTGCACGGTGCAATTCTGAAATTTTTAGCTTTTTCCTGTTAATCCTAGCATGATAAAGAAGATTCAAAGAGAGTGAGATGCCAGCTCCTTTTCATTCAGTCAGTAGCTTCAACATTTCTGGTATATGAAAAACATGTTTTTCAATGGCAAAAATCAATGAATATTGTAAATGCACAAACAGTAATATCTCCACATTGCACGGTGCAATTCTGAAATTTTTTGCTTTTTCCTGCTAATCCTAGCATGATAAAGAAGATTCAAAGAGAGTGAGATGCCAGCTCCTTTCATTCAGTCAGTAGCTTCAAACATTTCTGGTATATGAAAAACGTTTTTCAATGGCAAAAATCAATGAATATTGTAAATGCACAAACAGTAAATATCTCCACATTGCACCGGTGCAATTCTGAAATTTTTTGCTTTTTCCTGCTAATCCTAGCATGATAAAGAAGATTCAAAGAGAGTGAGATGCCAGCTCCTTTCATTCAGTCAGTAGCTTCAAACATTTCTGGTATATGAAAACATGTTTTTCAATGGCAAAAATCAATGAAATATTGTAAATGCACAAACAGTAATATCTCCACATTGCACGGTGCAATTCTGAAATTTTTTGCTTTTTCCTGCTAATCCTAGCATGATAAAGAAGATTCAAAGAGAGTGAGATGCCAGCTCCTTTCATTCAGTCAGTAGCTTCAAACATTTCTGGTATATGAAAAACATGTTTTCAATGGCAAAAATCAATGAATATTGTAAATGCACAAACAGTAATATCTCCACATTGCAAGGTGCAATTCTGAAATTTTTAGCTTTTTCCTGCTAATCCTAGCATGATAAAGAAGATTCAAAGAGAGTGAGATGCCAGCTCCTTTCATTCAGTCAGTAGCTTCAAAACATTTCTGGACGTTTTTCAATGGCAAAAATCAATGAATATTGTAAATGCACAAACAGTAATATCTCCACATTGCAAGGTGCAATTCTGAAATTTTTAGCTTTTTCCTGTTAATCCTAGCATGATAAAGAAGATTCAAAGAGAGTGAGATGCCAGCTCCTTTCATTCAGTCAGTAGCTTCAAACATTTCTGGTATATGAAAAACATGTTTTTCAATGGCAAAAATCAATGAATATTGTAAATGCACAAACAGTAATATCTCCACATTGCAAGGTGCAATTCTGAAATTTTTTGCTTTTTCTGCTAATCCTAGCATGATAAAGAAGATTCAAAGAGAGTGAGATGCCAGCTCCTTTCATTCAGTCAGTAGCTTCAACATTTCTGGACGTTTTTCAATGGCAAAAATCAATGAATATTGTAAATGCACAAACAGTAATATCTCCACATTGCACGGTGCAATTCTGAAATTTTTAGCTTTTTCCTGTTAATCCTAGCATGATAAAGAAGATTCAAAGAGAGTGAGATGCCAGCTCCTTTCATTCAGTCAGTAGCTTCAAACATTTCTGGTATATGAAAAACATGTTTTCAATGGCAAAATCAATGAATATTGTAAATGCACAAACAGTAATATCTCCACATTGCACGGTGCAATTCTGAAATTTTTAGCTTTTTCCTGTTAATCCCTAGCATGATAAAGAAGATTCAAAGAGAGTGAGATGCCAGCTCCTTTCATTCAGTCAGTAGCTTCAAACATTTCTGGACGTTTTTCAATGGCAAAAATCAATGAATATTGTAAATGCACAAACAGTAATATCTCCACATTGCAAGGTGCAATTCTGAAATTTTTAGCTTTTTCCTGTTAATCCTAGCATGATAAAGAAGATTCAAAGAGAGTGAGATGCCAGCTCCTTTCATTCAGTCAGTAGCTTCAAACATTTCTGGTATATGAAAAACATGTTTTTCAATGGCAAAAATCAATGAATATTGTAAATGCACAAACAGTAATATCTCCACATTGCACGGTGCAATTCTGAAATTTTTTGCTTTTTCCTGCTAATCCTAGCATGATAAAGAAGATTCAAAGAGAGTGAGATGCCAGCTCCTTTCATTCAGTCAGTAGCTTCAAACATTTCTGGACGTTTTTCAATGGCAAAAATCAATGAATATTGTAAATGCACAAACAGTAATATCTCCACATTGCAAGGTGCAATTCTGAAATTTTTTTGCTTTTTCCTGCTAATCCTAGCATGATAAAGAAGATTCAAAGAGAGTGAGATGCCAGCTCCTTTCATTCAGTCAGTAGCTTCAAACATTTCTGGTATATGAAAAACATGTTTTCAATGGCAAAAATCAATGAATATTGTAAATGCACAAACAGTAATATCTCCACATTGCAAGGTGCAATTCTGAAATTTTTTAGCTTTTTCCTGTTAATCCTAGCATGATAAAGAAGATTCAAAGAGAGTGAGATGCCAGCTCCTTTCATTCAGTCAGTAGCTTCAAACATTTCTGGACGTTTTCAATGGCAAAAATCAATGAATATTGTAAATGCACAAACAGTAATATCTCCACATTGCACGGTGCAATTCTGAAATTTTTAGCTTTTTCCTGTTAATCCTAGCATGATAAAGAAGATTCAAAGAGAGTGAGATGCCAGCTCCTTTCATTCAGTCAGTAGCTTCAAACATTTCTGGACGTTTTTCAATGGCAAAAATCAATGAATATTGTAAATGCACAAACAGTAATATCTCCACATTGCACGGTGCAATTCTGAAATTTTTTGCTTTTTCCTGCTAATCCTAGCATGATAAAGAAGATTCAAAGAGAGTGAGATGCCAGCTCCTTTCATTCAGTCAGTAGCTTCAAACATTTCTGGTATATGAAAAACATGTTTTTCAATGGCAAAAATCAATGAATATTGTAAATGCACAAACAGTAATATCTCCACATTGCACGGTGCAATTCTGAAATTTTTAGCTTTTTCCTGTTAATCCTAGCATGATAAAGAAGATTCAAAGAGAGTGAGATGCCAGCTCCTTTCATTCAGTCAGTAGCTTCAAACATTTCTGGTATATGAAAAACATGTTTTTCAATGGCAAAAATCAATGAATATTGTAAATGCACAAACAGTAATATCTCCACATTGCAAGGGTGCAATTCTGAAATTTTTAGCTTTTTCCTGTTAATCCTAGCATGATAAAGAAGATTCAAAGAGAGTGAGATGCCAGCTCCTTTCATTCAGTCAGTAGCTTCAAACATTTCTGGACGTTTTCAATGGCAAAAATCTATGAATATTGTAAATGCACAAACAGTAATATCTCCACATTGCAAGGTGCAATTCTGAAATTTTTAGCTTTTTCCTGTTAATCCTAGCATGATAAAGAAGATTCAAAGAGAGTGAGATGCCAGCTCCTTTCATTCAGTCAGTAGCTTCAAACATTTCTGGTATATGAAAAACATGTTTTTCAATGGCAAAAATCAATGAATATTGTAAATGCACAAACAGTAATATCTCCACATTGCACGGTGCAATTCTGAAATTTTTTGCTTTTTCCTGCTAATCCTAGCATGATAAAGAAGATTCAAAGAGAGTGAGATGCCAGCTCCTTTCATTCAGTCAGTAGCTTCAAACATTTCTGGTATATGAAAAACATGTTTTTCAATGGCAAAATCAATGAATATTGTAAATGCACAAACAGTAATATCTCCACATTGCAAGGTGCAATTCTGAAATTTTTAGCTTTTTCCTGTTAATCCTAGCATGATAAAGAAGATTCAAAGAGAGTGAGATGCCAGCTCCTTTCATTCAGTCAGTAGCTTCAAACATTTCTGGACGTTTTTCAATGGCAAAAATCAATGAATATTGTAAATGCACAAACAGTAATATCTCCACATTGCAAGGTGCAATTCTGAAATTTTTGCTTTTTCCTGCTAATCCTAGCATGATAAAGAAGATTCAAAGAGAGTGAGATGCCAGCTCCTTTCATTCAGTCAGTAGCTTCAAACATTTCTGGTATATGAAAAACATGTTTTTCAATGGCAAAAATCAATGAATATTGTAAATGCACAAACAGTAATATCTCCACATTGCACGGTGCAATTCTGAAATTTTTTGCTTTTTCCTGCTAATCCTAGCATGATAAAGAAGATTCAAAGAGAGTGAGATGCCAGCTCCTTTCATTCAGTCAGTAGCTTCAAACATTTCTGGTATATGAAAAACATGTTTTTCAATGGCAAAAATCAATGAATATTGTAAATGCACAAACAGTAATATCTCCACATTGCACGGTGCAATTCTGAAATTTTTGCTTTTTCCTGCTAATCCTAGCATGATAAAGAAGATTCAAAGAGAGTGAGATGCCAGCTCCTTTCATTCAGTCAGTAGCTTCAAACATTTTCTGGGACGTTTTTCAATGGCAAAAATCAATGAATATTGTAAATGCACAAACAGTAATATCTCCACATTGCAAGGTGCAATTCTGAAATTTTTGCTTTTTCCTGCTAATCCTAGCATGATAAAGAAGATTCAAAGAGAGTGAGATGCCAGCTCCTTTCATTCAGTCAGTAGCTTCAAACATTTCTGGTATATGAAAAACATGTTTTTCAATGGCAAAAATCAATGAATATTGTAAATGCACAAACAGTAATATCTCCACATTGCAAGGTGCAATTTCTGAAATTTTTAGCTTTTTTCCTGTTAATCCTAGCATGGATAAAGAAGATTCAAAGAGAGTGAGATGCCAGCTCCTTTCATTCAGTCAGTAGCTTCAAACATTTCTGGTACGTTTTTCAATGGCAAAAATCAATGAATATTGTAAATGCACAAACAGTAATATCTCCACATTGCACGGTGCAATTCTGAAATTTTTAGCTTTTTCCTGTTAATCCTAGCATGATAAAGAAGATTCAAAGAGAGTGAGATGCCAGCTCCTTTCATTCAGTCAGTAGCTTCAAACATTTCTGGAAACCGTTTTTCAATGGCAAAAATCAATGAATATTGTAAATGCACAAACAGTAATATCTCCACATTGCACGGTGCAATTCTGAAATTTTTTGCTTTTTCCTGCTAATCCTAGCATGATAAAGAAGATTCAAAGAGAGTGAGATGCCAGCTCCTTTCATTCAGTCAGTAGCTTCAAACATTTTCTGGTATATGAAAAACATGTTTTTCAATGGCAAAAATCAATGAATATTGTAAATGCACAAACAGTAATATCTCCACATTGCACGGTGCAATTCTGAAATTTTTAGCTTTTTCCTGTTAATCCTAGCATGATAAAGAAGATTCAAAGAGAGTGAGATGCCAGCTCCTTTCATTCAGTCAGTAGCTTCAAACATTTCTGGTATATGAAAAACATGTTTTTCAATGGCAAAAATCAATGAATATTGTAAATGCACAAACAGTAATATCTCCACATTGCAAGGTGCAATTCTGAAATTTTTTAGCTTTTTTCCTGTTAATCCTAGCATGATAAAGAAGATTCAAAAGAGAGTGAGATGCCAGCTCCTTTCATTCAGTCAGTAGCTTCAAACATTTCTGGACGTTTTTCAATGGCAAAAATCAATGAATATTGTAAATGCACAAACAGTAATATCTCCACATTGCAAGGTGCAATTCTGAAATTTTTAGCTTTTTCCTGTAATCCTAGCATGATAAAGAAGATTCAAAGAGAGTGAGATGCCAGCTCCTTTCATTCAGTCAGTAGCTTCAAACATTTCTGGTATATGAAAAACATGTTTTTCAATGGCAAAAATCAATGAATATTGTAAATGCACAAACAGTAATATCTCCACATTGCACGGTGCAATTCTGAAATTTTTGCTTTTTCCTGCTAATCCTAGCATGATAAAGAAGATTCAAAGAGAGTGAGATGCCAGCTCCCTTTCATTCAGTCAGTAGCTTCAAACATTTCTGGTATATGAAAAACATGTTTTTCAATGGCAAAAATCAATGAATATTGTAAATGCACAACAGTAATATCTCCACATTGCAAGGTGCAATTCTGAAATTTTTTAGCTTTTTCCTGTTAATCCTAGCATGATAAAGAAGATTCAAAGAGAGTGAGATGCCAGCTCCTTTCATTCAGTCAGTAGCTTCAAACATTTCTGGACGTTTTTCAATGGCAAAAATCAATGAATATTGTAAATGCACAAACAGTAATATCTCCACATTGCAAGGTGCAATTCTGAAATTTTTTGCTTTTTCCTGCTAATCCTAGCATGATAAAGAAGATTCAAAGAGAGTGAGATGCCAGCTCCTTTCATTCAGTCAGTAGCTTCAAACATTTCTGGTATATGAAAACATGTTTTTCAATGGCAAAAATCAATGAATATTGTAAATGCACAAACAGTAATATCTCCACATTGCAAGGTGCAATTCTGAAATTTTTAGCTTTTTCCTGTTAATCCTAGCATGATAAAGAAGATTCAAAGAGAGTGAGATGCCAGCTCCTTTCATTCAGTCAGTAGCTTCAAACATTTCTGGTTATGAAAAACGTTTTTCAATGGCAAAAATCAATGAATATTGTAAATGCACAAACAGTAATATCTCCACATTGCAAGGTGCAATTCTGAAATTTTTAGCTTTTTCCTGTTAATCCTAGCATGATAAAGAAGATTCAAAGAGAGTGAGATGCCAGCTCCTTTCATTCAGTCAGTAGCTTCAAACATTTCTGGACGTTTTTCAATGGCAAAAATCAATGAATATTGTAAATGCACAAACAGTAATATCTCCACATTGCACGGTGCAATTCTGAAATTTTTTGCTTTTTCCTGCTAATCCTAGCATGATAAAGAAGATTCAAAGAGAGTGAGATGCCAGCTCCTTTCATTCAGTCAGTAGCTTCAAACATTTCTGGTATATGAAAAACATGTTTTTCAATGGCAAAAATCAATGAATATTGTAAATGCACAAACAGTAATATCTCCACATTGCACGGTGCAATTCTGAAATTTTTAGCTTTTTCCTGTTAATCCTAGCATGATAAAGAAGATTCAAAGAGAGTGAGATGCCAGCTCCTTTCATTCAGTCAGTAGCTTCAAACATTTCTGGTATATGAAAAACATGTTTTTCAATGGCAAAAATCAATGAATATTGTAAATGCACAAACAGTAATATCTCCACATTGCAAGGTGCAATTCTGAAATTTTTAGCTTTTTCCTGTTAATCCTAGCATGATAAAGAAGATTCAAAGAGAGTGAGATGCCAGCTCCTTTCATTCAGTCAGTAGCTTCAAACATTTCTGGACGTTTTTTCAATGGCAAAAATCAATGAATATTGTAAATGCACAAACAGTAATATCTCCACATTGCAAGGTGCAATTCTGAAATTTTTTGCTTTTCCTGCTAATCCTAGCATGATAAAGAAGATTCAAAGAGAGTGAGATGCCAGCTCCTTTCATTCAGTCAGTAGCTTCAAACATTTCTGGTATATGAAAAACATGTTTTTCAATGGCAAAAATCAATGAATATTGTAAATGCACAAACAGTAATATCTCCACATTGCACGGTGCAATTCTGAAATTTTTTGCTTTTTTCCTGCTAATCCTAGCATGATAAAGAAGATTCAAAGAGAGTGAGATGCCAGCTCCTTTCATTCAGTCAGTAGCTTCAAACATTTCTGGTATATGAAAAACATGTTTTTCAATGGCAAAAATCAATGAATATTGTAAATGCACAAACAGTAATATCTCCACATTGCAAGGTGCAATTCTGAAATTTTTAGCTTTTTCCTGTTAATCCTAGCATGATAAAGAAGATTCAAAGAGAGTGAGATGCCAGCTCCTTTCATTCAGTCAGTAGCTTCAAACATTTCTGGGTATAAAACATGTTTTTCAATGGCAAAAATCAATGAATATTGTAAATGCACAAACAGTAATATCTCCACATTGCAAGGTGCAATTCTGAAATTTTTTGCTTTTTCCTGCTAATCCTAGCATGATAAAGAAGATTCAAAGAGAGTGAGATGCCAGCTCCTTTCATTCAGTCAGTAGCTTCAAACATTTCTGGTATATGAAAAACATGTTTTTCAATGGCAAAAATCAATGAATATTGTAAATGCACAAACAGTAATATCTCCACATTGCACGGTGCAATTCTGAAATTTTTTGCTTTTTCCTGCTAATCCTAGCATGATAAAGAAGATTCAAAGAGAGTGAGATGCCAGCTCCTTTCATTCAGTCAGTAGCTTCAAACATTTCTGGTATATGAAAAACATGTTTTTCAATGGCAAAAATCAATGAATATTGTAAATGCACAAACAGTAATATCTCCACATTGCACGGTGCAATTCTGAAATTTTTTGCTTTTTCCTGCTAATCCTAGCATGATAAAGAAGATTCAAAGAGAGTGAGATGCCAGCTCCTTTCATTCAGTCAGTAGCTTCAAACATTTCTGGTATATGAAAAACATGTTTTTCAATGGCAAAAATCAATGAATATTGTAAATGCACAAACAGTAATATCTCCACATTGCACGGTGCAATTCTGAAATTTTTTGCTTTTTCCTGCTAATCCTAGCATGATAAAGAAGATTCAAAGAGAGTGAGATGCCAGCTCCTTTCATTCAGTCAGTAGCTTCAAACATTTCTGGACGTTTTTCAATGGCAAAAATCAATGAATATTGTAAATGCACAAACAGTAATATCTCCACATTGCAAGGTGCAATTCTGAAATTTTTTGCTTTTTCCTGTTAATCCTAGCATGATAAAGAAGATTCAAAGAGAGTGAGATGCCAGCTCCTTTCATTCAGTCAGTAGCTTCAAACATTTCTGGACGTTTTTCAATGGCAAAAATCAATTAATATTGTAAATGCACAAACAGTAATATCTCCACATTGCACGGTGCAATTCTGAAATTTTTTGCTTTTTCCTGCTAATCCTAGCATGATAAAGAAGATTCAAAGAGAGTGAGATGCCAGCTCCTTTCATTCAGTCAGTAGCTTCAAACATTTCTGGTATATGAAAAACATGTTTTTCAATGGCAAAAATCAATGAATATTGTAAATGCACAAACAGTAATATCTCCACATTGCACGGTGCAATTCTGAAATTTTTAGCTTTTTCCTGTTAATCCTAGCATGATAAAGAAGATTCAAAGAGAGTGAGATGCCAGCTCCTTTCATTCAGTCAGTAGCTTCAAACATTTCTGGTATATGAAAAACATGTTTTTCAATGGCAAAAATCAATGAATATTGTAAATGCACAAACAGTAATATCTCCACGTTGCACGGTGCAATTCTGAAATTTTTTGCTTTTTCCTGCTAATCCTAGCATGATAAAGAAGATTCAAAGAGAGTGAGATGCCAGCTCCTTTCATTCAGTCAGTAGCTTCAAACATTTCTGGTATATGAAAAACATGTTTTTCAATGGCAAAAATCAATGAATATTGTAAATGCACAAACAGTAATATCTCCACATTGCACGGTGCAATTCTGAAATTTTTTGCTTTTTCCTGCTAATCCTAGCATGATAAAGAAGATTCAAAGAGAGTGAGATGCCAGCTCCTTTCATTCAGTCAGTAGCTTCAAACATTTCTGGTATATGAAAAACATGTTTTTCAATGGCAAAAATCAATGAATATTGTAAATGCACAAACAGTAATATCTCCACATTGCAAGGTGCAATTCTGAAATTTTTAGCTTTTTCCTGTTAATCCTAGCATGATAAAGAAGATTCAAAGAGAGTGAGATGCCAGCTCCTTTCATTCAGTCAGTAGCTTCAAACATTTCTGGACGTTTTTCAATGGCAAAAATCAATGAATATTGTAAATGCACAAACAGTAATATCTCCACATTGCAAGGTGCAATTCTGAAATTTTTTGCTTTTTCCTGCTAATCCTAGCATGATAAAGAAGATTCAAAGAGAGTGAGATGCCAGCTCCTTTCATTCAGTCAGTAGCTTCAAACATTTCTGGACGTTTTTCAATGGCAAAAATCAATGAATATTGTAAATGCACAAACAGTAATATCTCCACATTGCACGGTGCAATTCTGAAATTTTTTGCTTTTTCCTGTTAATCCTAGCATGATAAAGAAGATTCAAAGAGAGTGAGATGCCAGCTCCTTTCATTCAGTCAGTAGCTTCAAACATTTCTGGACGTTTTTCAATGGCAAAAATCAATGAATATTGTAAATGCACAAACAGTAATATCTCCACATTGCACGGTGCAATTCTGAAATTTTTAGCTTTTTCCTGTTAATCCTAGCATGATAAAGAAGATTCAAAGAGAGTGAGATGCCAGCTCCTTTCATTCAGTCAGTAGCTTCAAACATTTCTGGTATATGAAAAACATGTTTTTCAATGGCAAAAATCAATGAATATTGTAAATGCACAAACAGTAATATCTCCACATTGCACGGTGCAATTCTGAAATTTTTTGCTTTTTCCTGCTAATCCTAGCATGATAAAGAAGATTCAAAGAGAGTGAGATGCCAGCTCCTTTCATTCAGTCAGTAGCTTCAAACATTTCTGGTATATGAAAAACATGTTTTTCAATGGCAAAAATCAATGAATATTGTAAATGCACAAACAGTAATATCTCCACATTGCAAGGTGCAATTCTGAAATTTTTAGCTTTTTCCTGTTAATCCTAGCATGATAAAGAAGATTCAAAGAGAGTGAGATGCCAGCTCCTTTCATTCAGTCAGTAGCTTCAAACATTTCTGGTATATGAAAAACATGTTTTTCAATGGCAAAAATCAATGAATATTGTAAATGCACAAACAGTAATATCTCCACATTGCACGGTGCAATTCTGAAATTTTTTGCTTTTTCCTGCTAATCCTAGCATGATAAAGAAGATTCAAAGAGAGTGAGATGCCAGCTCCTTTCATTCAGTCAGTAGCTTCAAACATTTCTGGTATATGAAAAACATGTTTTTCAATGGCAAAAATCAATGAATATTGTAAATGCACAAACAGTAATATCTCCACATTGCACGGTGCAATTCTGAAATTTTTAGCTTTTTCCTGTTAATCCTAGCAAGATAAAGAAGATTCAAAGAGAGTGAGATGCCAGCTCCTTTCATTCAGTCAGTAGCTTCAAACATTTCTGGTATATGAAAAACATGTTTTTCAATGGCAAAAATCAATGAATATTGTAAATGCACAAACAGTAATATCTCCACATTGCACGGTGCAATTCTGAAATTTTTTGCTTTTTCCTGCTAATCCTAGCATGATAAAGAAGATTCAAAGAGAGTGAGATGCCAGCTCCTTTCATTCAGTCAGTAGCTTCAAACATTTCTGGTATATGAAAAACGTTTTTCAATGGCAAAAATCAATGAATATTGTAAATGCACAAACAGTAATATCTCCACATTGCACGGTGCAATTCTGAAATTTTTTGCTTTTTCCTGCTAATCCTAGCATGATAAAGAAGATTCAAAGAGAGTGAGATGCCAGCTCCTTTCATTCAGTCAGTAGCTTCAAACATTTCTGGTATATGAAAAACATGTTTTTCAATGGCAAAAATCAATGAATATTGTAAATGCACAAACAGTAATATCTCCACATTGCACGGTGCAATTCTGAAATTTTTTGCTTTTTCCTGCTAATCCTAGCATGATAAAGAAGATTCAAAGAGAGTGAGATGCCAGCTCCTTTCATTCAGTCAGTAGCTTCAAACATTTCTGGTATATGAAAAACATGTTTTTCAATGGCAAAAATCAATGAATATTGTAAATGCACAAACAGTAATATCTCCACATTGCAAGGTGCAATTCTGAAATTTTTAGCTTTTTCCTGCTAATCCTAGCATGATAAAGAAGATTCAAAGAGAGTGAGATGCCAGCTCCTTTCATTCAGTCAGTAGCTTCAAACATTTCTGGACGTTTTTCAATGGCAAAAATCAATGAATATTGTAAATGCACAAACAGTAATATCTCCACATTGCAAGGTGCAATTCTGAAATTTTTAGCTTTTTCCTGTTAATCCTAGCATGATAAAGAAGATTCAAAGAGAGTGAGATGCCAGCTCCTTTCATTCAGTCAGTAGCTTCAAACATTTCTGGTATATGAAAAACATGTTTTTCAATGGCAAAAATCAATGAATATTGTAAATGCACAAACAGTAATATCTCCACATTGCAAGGTGCAATTCTGAAATTTTTTGCTTTTTCCTGCTAATCCTAGCATGATAAAGAAGATTCAAAGAGAGTGAGATGCCAGCTCCTTTCATTCAGTCAGTAGCTTCAAACATTTCTGGACGTTTTTCAATGGCAAAAATCAATGAATATTGTAAATGCACAAACAGTAATATCTCCACATTGCACAGTGCAATTCTGAAATTTTTAGCTTTTTCCTGTTAATCCTAGCATGATAAAGAAGATTCAAAGAGAGTGAGATGCCAGCTCCTTTCATTCAGTCAGTAGCTTCAAACATTTCTGGTATATGAAAAACATGTTTTTCAATGGCAAAAATCAATGAATATTGTAAATGCACAAACAGTAATATCTCCACATTGCACGGTGCAATTCTGAAATTTTTAGCTTTTTCCTGTTAATCCTAGCATGATAAAGAAGATTCAAAGAGAGTGAGATGCCAGCTCCTTTCATTCAGTCAGTAGCTTCAAACATTTCTGGACGTTTTTCAATGGCAAAAATCAATGAATATTGTAAATGCACAAACAGTAATATCTCCACATTGCAAGGTGCAATTCTGAAATTTTTAGCTTTTTCCTGTTAATCCTAGCATGATAAAGAAGATTCAAAGAGAGTGAGATGCCAGCTCCTTTCATTCAGTCAGTAGCTTCAAACATTTCTGGTATATGAAAAACATGTTTTTCAATGGCAAAAATCAATGAATATTGTAAATGCACAAACAGTAATATCTCCACATTGCACGGTGCAATTCTGAAATTTTTTGCTTTTTCCTGCTAATCCTAGCATGATAAAGAAGATTCAAAGAGAGTGAGATGCCAGCTCCTTTCATTCAGTCAGTAGCTTCAAACATTTCTGGACGTTTTTCAATGGCAAAAATCAATGAATATTGTAAATGCACAAACAGTAATATCTCCACATTGCAAGGTGCAATTCTGAAATTTTTTGCTTTTTCCTGCTAATCCTAGCATGATAAAGAAGATTCAAAGAGAGTGAGATGCCAGCTCCTTTCATTCAGTCAGTAGCTTCAAACATTTCTGGTATATGAAAAACATGTTTTTCAATGGCAAAAATCAATGAATATTGTAAATGCACAAACAGTAATATCTCCACATTGCAAGGTGCAATTCTGAAATTTTTAGCTTTTTCCTGTTAATCCTAGCATGATAAAGAAGATTCAAAGAGAGTGAGATGCCAGCTCCTTTCATTCAGTCAGTAGCTTCAAACATTTCTGGACGTTTTTCAATGGCAAAAATCAATGAATATTGTAAATGCACAAACAGTAATATCTCCACATTGCACGGTGCAATTCTGAAATTTTTAGCTTTTTCCTGTTAATCCTAGCATGATAAAGAAGATTCAAAGAGAGTGAGATGCCAGCTCCTTTCATTCAGTCAGTAGCTTCAAACATTTCTGGACGTTTTTCAATGGCAAAAATCAATGAATATTGTAAATGCACAAACAGTAATATCTCCACATTGCACGGTGCAATTCTGAAATTTTTTGCTTTTTCCTGCTAATCCTAGCATGATAAAGAAGATTCAAAGAGAGTGAGATGCCAGCTCCTTTCATTCAGTCAGTAGCTTCAAACATTTCTGGTATATGAAAAACATGTTTTTCAATGGCAAAAATCAATGAATATTGTAAATGCACAAACAGTAATATCTCCACATTGCACGGTGCAATTCTGAAATTTTTAGCTTTTTCCTGTTAATCCTAGCATGATAAAGAAGATTCAAAGAGAGTGAGATGCCAGCTCCTTTCATTCAGTCAGTAGCTTCAAACATTTCTGGTATATGAAAAACATGTTTTTCAATGGCAAAAATCAATGAATATTGTAAATGCACAAACAGTAATATCTCCACATTGCAAGGTGCAATTCTGAAATTTTTAGCTTTTTCCTGTTAATCCTAGCATGATAAAGAAGATTCAAAGAGAGTGAGATGCCAGCTCCTTTCATTCAGTCAGTAGCTTCAAACATTTCTCTACGTTTTTCAATGGCAAAAATCAATGAATATTGTAAATGCACAAACAGTAATATCTCCATATTGCAAGGTGCAATTCTGAAATTTTTAGCTTTTTCCTGTTAATCCTAGCATGATAAAGAAGATTCAAAGAGAGTGAGATGCCAGCTCCTTTCATTCAGTCAGTAGCTTCAAACATTTCTGGTATATGAAAAACATGTTTTTCAATGGCAAAAATCAATGAATATTGTAAATGCACAAACAGTAATATCTCCACATTGCACGGTGCAATTCTGAAATTTTTTGCTTTTTCCTGCTAATCCTAGCATGATAAAGAAGATTCAAAGAGAGTGAGATGCCAGCTCCTTTCATTCAGTCAGTAGCTTCAAACATTTCTGGACGTTTTTCAATGGCAAAAATCAATGAATATTGTAAATGCACAAACAGTAATATCTCCACATTGCAAGGTGCAATTCTGAAATTTTTAGCTTTTTCCTGTTAATCCTAGCATGATAAAGAAGATTCAAAGAGAGTGAGATGCCAGCTCCTTTCATTCAGTCAGTAGCTTCAAACATTTCTGGTATATGAAAAACATGTTTTTCAATGGCAAAAATCAATGAATATTGTAAATGCACAAACAGTAATATCTCCACATTGCACGGTGCAATTCTGAAATTTTTAGCTTTTTCCTGTTAATCCTAGCATGATAAAGAAGATTCAAAGAGAGTGAGATGCCAGCTCCTTTCATTCAGTCAGTAGCTTCAAACATTTCTGGTATATGAAAAACATGTTTTTCAATGGCAAAAATCAATGAATATTGTAAATGCACAAACAGTAATATCTCCACATTGCACGGTGCAATTCTGAAATTTTTAGCTTTTTCCTGTTAATCCTAGCATGATAAAGAAGATTCAAAGAGAGTGAGATGCCAGCTCCTTTCATTCAGTCAGTAGCTTCAAACATTTCTGGTATATGAAAAACATGTTTTTCAATGGCAAAAATCAATGAATATTGTAAATGCACAAACAGTAATATCTCCACATTGCAAGGTGCAATTCTGAAATTTTTTGCTTTTTCCTGCTAATCCTAGCATGATAAAGAAGATTCAAAGAGAGTGAGATGCCAGCTCCTTTCATTCAGTCAGTAGCTTCAAACATTTCTGGACGTTTTTCAATGGCAAAAATCAATGAATATTGTAAATGCACAAACAGTAATATCTCCACATTGCACGGTGCAATTCTGAAATTTTTAGCTTTTTCCTGCTAATCCTAGCATGATAAAGAAGATTCAAAGAGAGTGAGATGCCAGCTCCTTTCATTCAGTCAGTAGCTTCAAACATTTCTGGTATATGAAAAACATGTTTTTCAATGGCAAAAATCAATGAATATTGTAAATGCACAAACAGTAATATCTCCACATTGCAAGGTGCAATTCTGAAATTTTTTGCTTTTTCCTGCTAATCCTAGCATGATAAAGAAGATTCAAAGAGAGTGAGATGCCAGCTCCTTTCATTCAGTCAGTAGCTTCAAACATTTCTGGTATATGAAAAACATGTTTTTCAATGGCAAAAATCAATGAATATTGTAAATGCACAAACAGTAATATCTCCACATTGCACGGTGCAATTCTGAAATTTTTAGCTTTTTCCTGTTAATCCTAGCATGATAAAGAAGATTCAAAGAGAGTGAGATGCCAGCTCCTTTCATTCAGTCAGTAGCTTCAAACATTTCTGGTATATGAAAAACATGTTTTTCAATGGCAAAAATCAATGAATATTGTAAATGCACAAACAGTAATATCTCCACATTGCAAGGTGCAATTCTGAAATTTTTTGCTTTTTCCTGCTAATCCTAGCATGATAAAGAAGATTCAAAGAGAGTGAGATGCCAGCTCCTTTCATTCAGTCAGTAGCTTCAAACATTTCTGGACGTTTTTCAATGGCAAAAATCAATGAATATTGTAAATGCACAAACAGTAATATCTCCACATTGCAAGGTGCAATTCTGAAATTTTTAGCTTTTTCCTGCTAATCCTAGCATGATAAAGAAGATTCAAAGAGAGTGAGATGCCAGCTCCTTTCATTCAGTCAGTAGCTTCAAACATTTCTGGTATATGAAAAACATGTTTTTCAATGGCAAAAATCAATGAATATTGTAAATGCACAAACAGTAATATCTCCACATTGCAAGGTGCAATTCTGAAATTTTTTGCTTTTTCCTGCTAATCCTAGCATGATAAAGAAGATTCAAAGAGAGTGAGATGCCAGCTCCTTTCATTCAGTCAGTAGCTTCAAACATTTCTGGTATATGAAAAACATGTTTTTCAATGGCAAAAATCAATGAATATTGTAAATGCACAAACAGTAATATCTCCACATTGCACGGTGCAATTCTGAAATTTTTTGCTTTTTCCTGTTAATCCTAGCATGATAAAGAAGATTCAAAGAGAGTGAGATGCCAGCTCCTTTCATTCAGTCAGTAGCTTCAAACATTTCTGGTATATGAAAAACATGTTTTTCAATGGCAAAAATCAATGAATATTGTAAATGCACAAACAGTAATATCTCCACATTGCACGGTGCAATTCTGAAATTTTTTGCTTTTTCCTGTTAATCCTAGCATGATAAAGAAGATTCAAAGAGAGTGAGATGCCAGCTCCTTTCATTCAGTCAGTAGCTTCAAACATTTCTGGTATATGAAAAACATGTTTTTCAATGGCAAAAATCAATGAATATTGTAAATGCACAAACAGTAATATCTCCACATTGCACGGTGCAATTCTGAAATTTTTTGCTTTTTCCTGTTAATCCTAGCATGATAAAGAAGATTCAAAGAGAGTGAGATGCCAGCTCCTTTCATTCAGTCAGTAGCTTCAAACATTTCTGGACGTTTTTCAATGGCAAAAATCAATGAATATTGTAAATGCACAAACAGTAATATCTCCACATTGCAAGGTGCAATTCTGAAATTTTTAGCTTTTTCCTGCTAATCCTAGCATGATAAAGAAGATTCAAAGAGAGTGAGATGCCAGCTCCTTTCATTCAGTCAGTAGCTTCAAACATTTCTGGTATATGAAAAACATGTTTTTCAATGGCAAAAATCAATGAATATTGTAAATGCACAAACAGTAATATCTCCACATTGCAAGGTGCAATTCTGAAATTTTTTGCTTTTTCCTGCTAATCCTAGCATGATAAAGAAGATTCAAAGAGAGTGAGATGCCAGCTCCTTTCATTCAGTCAGTAGCTTCAAACATTTCTGGTATATGAAAAACATGTTTTTCAATGGCAAAAATCAATGAATATTGTAAATGCACAAACAGTAATATCTCCACATTGCAAGGTGCAATTCTGAAATTTTTAGCTTTTTCCTGTTAATCCTAGCATGATAAAGAAGATTCAAAGAGAGTGAGATGCCAGCTCCTTTCATTCAGTCAGTAGCTTCAAACATTTCTGGACGTTTTTCAATGGCAAAAATCAATGAATATTGTAAATGCACAAACAGTAATATCTCCACATTGCAAGGTGCAATTCTGAAATTTTTTGCTTTTTCCTGCTAATCCTAGCATGATAAAGAAGATTCAAAGAGAGTGAGATGCCAGCTCCTTTCATTCAGTCAGTAGCTTCAAACATTTCTGGTATATGAAAAACATGTTTTTCAATGGCAAAAATCAATGAATATTGTAAATGCACAAACAGTAATATCTCCACATTGCAAGGTGCAATTCTGAAATTTTTTGCTTTTTCCTGCTAATCCTAGCATGATAAAGAAGATTCAAAGAGAGTGAGATGCCAGCTCCTTTCATTCAGTCAGTAGCTTCAAACATTTCTGGTATATGAAAAACATGTTTTTCAATGGCAAAAATCAATGAATATTGTAAATGCACAAACAGTAATATCTCCACATTGCACGGTGCAATTCTGAAATTTTTTGCTTTTTCCTGCTAATCCTAGCATGATAAAGAAGATTCAAAGAGAGTGAGATGCCAGCTCCTTTCATTCAGTCAGTAGCTTCAAACATTTCTGGTATATGAAAAACATGTTTTTCAATGGCAAAAATCAATGAATATTGTAAATGCACAAACAGTAATATCTCCACATTGCACGGTGCAATTCTGAAATTTTTTGCTTTTTCCTGCTAATCCTAGCATGATAAAGAAGATTCAAAGAGAGTGAGATGCCAGCTCCTTTCATTCAGTCAGTAGCTTCAAACATTTCTGGTATATGAAAAACATGTTTTTCAATGGCAAAAATCAATGAATATTGTAAATGCACAAACAGTAATATCTCCACATTGCACGGTGCAATTCTGAAATTTTTTGCTTTTTCCTGCTAATCCTAGCATGATAAAGAAGATTCAAAGAGAGTGAGATGCCAGCTCCTTTCATTCAGTCAGTAGCTTCAAACATTTCTGGACGTTTTTCAATGGCAAAAATCAATGAATATTGTAAATGCACAAACAGTAATATCTCCACATTGCAAGGTGCAATTCTGAAATTTTTTGCTTTTTCCTGTTAATCCTAGCATGATAAAGAAGATTCAAAGAGAGTGAGATGCCAGCTCCTTTCATTCAGTCAGTAGCTTCAAACATTTCTGGACGTTTTTCAATGGCAAAAATCAATTAATATTGTAAATGCACAAACAGTAATATCTCCACATTGCACGGTGCAATTCTGAAATTTTTTGCTTTTTCCTGCTAATCCTAGCATGATAAAGAAGATTCAAAGAGAGTGAGATGCCAGCTCCTTTCATTCAGTCAGTAGCTTCAAACATTTCTGGTATATGAAAAACATGTTTTTCAATGGCAAAAATCAATGAATATTGTAAATGCACAAACAGTAATATCTCCACATTGCACGGTGCAATTCTGAAATTTTTAGCTTTTTCCTGTTAATCCTAGCATGATAAAGAAGATTCAAAGAGAGTGAGATGCCAGCTCCTTTCATTCAGTCAGTAGCTTCAAACATTTCTGGTATATGAAAAACATGTTTTTCAATGGCAAAAATCAATGAATATTGTAAATGCACAAACAGTAATATCTCCACATTGCACGGTGCAATTCTGAAATTTTTAGCTTTTTCCTGTTAATCCTAGCATGATAAAGAAGATTCAAAGAGAGTGAGATGCCAGCTCCTTTCATTCAGTCAGTAGCTTCAAACATTTCTGGACGTTTTTCAATGGCAAAAATCAATGAATATTGTAAATGCACAAACAGTAATATCTCCACATTGCAAGGTGCAATTCTGAAATTTTTAGCTTTTTCCTGTTAATCCTAGCATGATAAAGAAGATTCAAAGAGAGTGAGATGCCAGCTCCTTTCATTCAGTCAGTAGCTTCAAACATTTCTGGTATATGAAAAACATGTTTTTCAATGGCAAAAATCAATGAATATTGTAAATGCACAAACAGTAATATCTCCACATTGCACGGTGCAATTCTGAAATTTTTTGCTTTTTCCTGCTAATCCTAGCATGATAAAGAAGATTCAAAGAGAGTGAGATGCCAGCTCCTTTCATTCAGTCAGTAGCTTCAAACATTTCTGGACGTTTTTCAATGGCAAAAATCAATGAATATTGTAAATGCACAAACAGTAATATCTCCACATTGCAAGGTGCAATTCTGAAATTTTTTGCTTTTTCCTGCTAATCCTAGCATGATAAAGAAGATTCAAAGAGAGTGAGATGCCAGCTCCTTTCATTCAGTCAGTAGCTTCAAACATTTCTGGTATATGAAAAACATGTTTTTCAATGGCAAAAATCAATGAATATTGTAAATGCACAAACAGTAATATCTCCACATTGCAAGGTGCAATTCTGAAATTTTTAGCTTTTTCCTGTTAATCCTAGCATGATAAAGAAGATTCAAAGAGAGTGAGATGCCAGCTCCTTTCATTCAGTCAGTAGCTTCAAACATTTCTGGACGTTTTTCAATGGCAAAAATCAATGAATATTGTAAATGCACAAACAGTAATATCTCCACATTGCACGGTGCAATTCTGAAATTTTTAGCTTTTTCCTGTTAATCCTAGCATGATAAAGAAGATTCAAAGAGAGTGAGATGCCAGCTCCTTTCATTCAGTCAGTAGCTTCAAACATTTCTGGACGTTTTTCAATGGCAAAAATCAATGAATATTGTAAATGCACAAACAGTAATATCTCCACATTGCACGGTGCAATTCTGAAATTTTTTGCTTTTTCCTGCTAATCCTAGCATGATAAAGAAGATTCAAAGAGAGTGAGATGCCAGCTCCTTTCATTCAGTCAGTAGCTTCAAACATTTCTGGTATATGAAAAACATGTTTTTCAATGGCAAAAATCAATGAATATTGTAAATGCACAAACAGTAATATCTCCACATTGCACGGTGCAATTCTGAAATTTTTAGCTTTTTCCTGTTAATCCTAGCATGATAAAGAAGATTCAAAGAGAGTGAGATGCCAGCTCCTTTCATTCAGTCAGTAGCTTCAAACATTTCTGGTATATGAAAAACATGTTTTTCAATGGCAAAAATCAATGAATATGGTAAATGCACAAACAGTAATATCTCCACATTGCAAGGTGCAATTCTGAAATTTTTAGCTTTTTCCTGTTAATCCTAGCATGATAAAGAAGATTCAAAGAGAGTGAGATGCCAGCTCCTTTCATTCAGTCAGTAGCTTCAAACATTTCTGGACGTTTTTCAATGGCAAAAATCAATGAATATTGTAAATGCACAAACAGTAATATCTCCACATTGCAAGGTGCAATTCTGAAATTTTTAGCTTTTTCCTGTTAATCCTAGCATGATAAAGAAGATTCAAAGAGAGTGAGATGCCAGCTCCTTTCATTCAGTCAGTAGCTTCAAACATTTCTGGTATATGAAAAACATGTTTTTCAATGGCAAAAATCAATGAATATTGTAAATGCACAAACAGTAATATCTCCACATTGCACGGTGCAATTCTGAAATTTTTTGCTTTTTCCTGCTAATCCTAGCATGATAAAGAAGATTCAAAGAGAGTGAGATGCCAGCTCCTTTCATTCAGTCAGTAGCTTCAAACATTTCTGGACGTTTTTCAATGGCAAAAATCAATGAATATTGTAAATGCACAAACAGTAATATCTCCACATTGCAAGGTGCAATTCTGAAATTTTTAGCTTTTTCCTGTTAATCCTAGCATGATAAAGAAGATTCAAAGAGAGTGAGATGCCAGCTCCTTTCATTCAGTCAGTAGCTTCAAACATTTCTGGTATATGAAAAACATGTTTTTCAATGGCAAAAATCAATGAATATTGTAAATGCACAAACAGTAATATCTCCACATTGCACGGTGCAATTCTGAAATTTTTAGCTTTTTCCTGTTAATCCTAGCATGATAAAGAAGATTCAAAGAGAGTGAGATGCCAGCTCCTTTCATTCAGTCAGTAGCTTCAAACATTTCTGGTATATGAAAAACATGTTTTTCAATGGCAAAAATCAATGAATATTGTAAATGCACAAACAGTAATACCTCCACATTGCACGGTGCAATTCTGAAATTTTTAGCTTTTTCCTGTTAATCCTAGCATGATAAAGAAGATTCAAAGAGAGTGAGATGCCAGCTCCTTTCATTCAGTCAGTAGCTTCAAACATTTCTGGTATATGAAAAACATGTTTTTCAATGGCAAAAATCAATGAATATTGTAAATGCACAAACAGTAATATCTCCACATTGCAAGGTGCAATTCTGAAATTTTTTGCTTTTTCCTGCTAATCCTAGCATGATAAAGAAGATTCAAAGAGAGTGAGATGCCAGCTCCTTTCATTCAGTCAGTAGCTTCAAACATTTCTGGACGTTTTTCAATGGCAAAAATCAATGAATATTGTAAATGCACAAACAGTAATATCTCCACATTGCACGGTGCAATTCTGAAATTTTTAGCTTTTTCCTGCTAATCCTAGCATGATAAAGAAGATTCAAAGAGAGTGAGATGCCAGCTCCTTTCATTCAGTCAGTAGCTTCAAACATTTCTGGTATATGAAAAACATGTTTTTCAATGGCAAAAATCAATGAATATTGTAAATGCACAAACAGTAATATCTCCACATTGCAAGGTGCAATTCTGAAATTTTTTGCTTTTTCCTGCTAATCCTAGCATGATAAAGAAGATTCAAAGAGAGTGAGATGCCAGCTCCTTTCATTCAGTCAGTAGCTTCAAACATTTCTGGTATATGAAAAACATGTTTTTCAATGGCAAAAATCAATGAATATTGTAAATGCACAAACAGTAATATCTCCACATTGCAAGGTGCAATTCTGAAATTTTTTGCTTTTTCCTGCTAATCCTAGCATGATAAAGAAGATTCAAAGAGAGTGAGATGCCAGCTCCTTTCATTCAGTCAGTAGCTTCAAACATTTCTGGACGTTTTTCAATGGCAAAAATCAATGAATATTGTAAATGCACAAACAGTAATATATCCACATTGCAAGGTGCAATTCTGAAATTTTTAGCTTTTTCCTGTTAATCCTAGCATGATAAAGAAGATTCAAAGAGAGTGAGATGCCAGCTCCTTTCATTCAGTCAGTAGCTTCAAACATTTCTGGTATATGAAAAACATGTTTTTCAATGGCAAAAATCAATGAATATTGTAAATGCACAAACAGTAATATCTCCACATTGCACGGTGCAATTCTGAAATTTTTTGCTTTTTCCTGTTAATCCTAGCATGATAAAGAAGATTCAAAGAGAGTGAGATGCCAGCTCCTTTCATTCAGTCAGTAGCTTCAAACATTTCTGGTATATGAAAAACATGTTTTTCAATGGCAAAAATCAATGAATATTGTAAATGCACAAACAGTAATATCTCCACATTGCACGGTGCAATTCTGAAATTTTTTGCTTTTTCCTGTTAATCCTAGCATGATAAAGAAGATTCAAAGAGAGTGAGATGCCAGCTCCTTTCATTCAGTCAGTAGCTTCAAACATTTCTGGACGTTTTTCAATGGCAAAAATCAATGAATATTGTAAATGCACAAACAGTAATATCTCCACATTGCAAGGTGCAATTCTGAAATTTTTAGCTTTTTCCTGCTAATCCTAGCATGATAAAGAAGATTCAAAGAGAGTGAGATGCCAGCTCCTTTCATTCAGTCAGTAGCTTCAAACATTTCTGGTATATGAAAAACATGTTTTTCAATGGCAAAAATCAATGAATATTGTAAATGCACAAACAGTAATATCTCCACATTGCAAGGTGCAATTCTGAAATTTTTTGCTTTTTCCTGCTAATCCTAGCATGATAAAGAAGATTCAAAGAGAGTGAGATGCCAGCTCCTTTCATTCAGTCAGTAGCTTCAAACATTTCTGGTATATGAAAAACATGTTTTTCAATGGCAAAAATCAATGAATATTGTAAATGCACAAACAGTAATATCTCCACATTGCACGGTGCAATTCTGAAATTTTTTGCTTTTTCCTGTTAATCCTAGCATGATAAAGAAGATTCAAAGAGAGTGAGATGCCAGCTCCTTTCATTCAGTCAGTAGCTTCAAACATTTCTGGTATATGAAAAACATGTTTTTCAATGGCAAAAATCAATGAATATTGTAAATGCACAAACAGTAATATCTCCACATTGCACGGTGCAATTCTGAAATTTTTTGCTTTTTCCTGTTAATCCTAGCATGATAAAGAAGATTCAAAGAGAGTGAGATGCCAGCTCCTTTCATTCAGTCAGTAGCTTCAAACATTTCTGGTATATGAAAAACATGTTTTTCAATGGCAAAAATCAATGAATATTGTAAATGCACAAACAGTAATATCTCCACATTGCACGGTGCAATTCTGAAATTTTTTGCTTTTTCCTGTTAATCCTAGCATGATAAAGAAGATTCAAAGAGAGTGAGATGCCAGCTCCTTTCATTCAGTCAGTAGCTTCAAACATTTCTGGACGTTTTTCAATGGCAAAAATCAATGAATATTGTAAATGCACAAACAGTAATATCTCCACATTGCAAGGTGCAATTCTGAAATTTTTAGCTTTTTCCTGCTAATCCTAGCATGATAAAGAAGATTCAAAGAGAGTGAGATGCCAGCTCCTTTCATTCAGTCAGTAGCTTCAAACATTTCTGGTATATGAAAAACATGTTTTTCAATGGCAAAAATCAATGAATATTGTAAATGCACAAACAGTAATATCTCCACATTGCAAGGTGCAATTCTGAAATTTTTTGCTTTTTCCTGCTAATCCTAGCATGATAAAGAAGATTCAAAGAGAGTGAGATGCCAGCTCCTTTCATTCAGTCAGTAGCTTCAAACATTTCTGGTATATGAAAAACATGTTTTTCAATGGCAAAAATCAATGAATATTGTAAATGCACAAACAGTAATATCTCCACATTGCAAGGTGCAATTCTGAAATTTTTAGCTTTTTCCTGTTAATCCTAGCATGATAAAGAAGATTCAAAGAGAGTGAGATGCCAGCTCCTTTCATTCAGTCAGTAGCTTCAAACATTTCTGGACGTTTTTCAATGGCAAAAATCAATGAATATTGTAAATGCACAAACAGTAATATCTCCACATTGCAAGGTGCAATTCTGAAATTTTTTGCTTTTTCCTGCTAATCCTAGCATGATAAAGAAGATTCAAAGAGAGTGAGATGCCAGCTCCTTTCATTCAGTCAGTAGCTTCAAACATTTCTGGTATATGAAAAACATGTTTTTCAATGGCAAAAATCAATGAATATTGTAAATGCACAAACAGTAATATCTCCACATTGCAAGGTGCAATTCTGAAATTTTTTGCTTTTTCCTGCTAATCCTAGCATGATAAAGAAGATTCAAAGAGAGTGAGATGCCAGCTCCTTTTATTCAGTCAGTAGCTTCAAACATTTCTGGTATATGAAAAACATGTTTTTCAATGGCAAAAATCAATGAATATTGTAAATGCACAAACAGTAATATCTCCACATTGCACGGTGCAATTCTGAAATTTTTTGCTTTTTCCTGCTAATCCTAGCATGATAAAGAAGATTCAAAGAGAGTGAGATGCCAGCTCCTTTCATTCAGTCAGTAGCTTCAAACATTTCTGGTATATGAAAAACATGTTTTTCAATGGCAAAAATCAATGAATATTGTAAATGCACAAACAGTAATATCTCCACATTGCACGGTGCAATTCTGAAATTTTTTGCTTTTTCCTGCTAATCCTAGCATGATAAAGAAGATTCAAAGAGAGTGAGATGCCAGCTCCTTTCATTCAGTCAGTAGCTTCAAACATTTCTGGTATATGAAAAACATGTTTTTCAATGGCAAAAATCAATGAATATTGTAAATGCACAAACAGTAATATCTCCACATTGCAAGGTGCAATTCTGAAATTTTTAGCTTTTTCCTGTTAATCCTAGCATGATAAAGAAGATTCAAAGAGAGTGAGATGCCAGCTCCTTTCATTCAGTCAGTAGCTTCAAACATTTCTGGACGTTTTTCAATGGCAAAAATCAATGAATATTGTAAATGCACAAACAGTAATATCTCCACATTGCAAGGTGCAATTCTGAAATTTTTAGCTTTTTCCTGCTAATCCTAGCATGATAAAGAAGATTCAAAGAGAGTGAGATGCCAGCTCCTTTCATTCAGTCAGTAGCTTCAAACATTTCTGGTATATGAAAAACATGTTTTTCAATGGCAAAAATCAATGAATATTGTAAATGCACAAACAGTAATATCTCCACATTGCAAGGTGCAATTCTGAAATTTTTTGCTTTTTCCTGCTAATCCTAGCATGATAAAGAAGATTCAAAGAGAGTGAGATGCCAGCTCCTTTCATTCAGTCAGTAGCTTCAAACATTTCTGGTATATGAAAAACATGTTTTTCAATGGCAAAAATCAATGAATATTGTAAATGCACAAACAGTAATATCTCCACATTGCAAGGTGCAATTCTGAAATTTTTAGCTTTTTCCTGTTAATCCTAGCATGATAAAGAAGATTCAAAGAGAGTGAGATGCCAGCTCCTTTCATTCAGTCAGTAGCTTCAAACATTTCTGGACGTTTTTCAATGGCAAAAATCAATGAATATTGTAAATGCACAAACAGTAATATCTCCACATTGCAAGGTGCAATTCTGAAATTTTTTGCTTTTTCCTGCTAATCCTAGCATGATAAAGAAGATTCAAAGAGAGTGAGATGCCAGCTCCTTTCATTCAGTCAGTAGCTTCAAACATTTCTGGTATATGAAAAACATGTTTTTCAATGGCAAAAATCAATGAATATTGTAAATGCACAAACAGTAATATCTCCACATTGCAAGGTGCAATTCTGAAATTTTTTGCTTTTTCCTGCTAATCCTAGCATGATAAAGAAGATTCAAAGAGAGTGAGATGCCAGCTCCTTTCATTCAGTCAGTAGCTTCAAACATTTCTGGTATATGAAAAACATGTTTTTCAATGGCAAAAATCAATGAATATTGTAAATGCACAAACAGTAATATCTCCACATTGCACGGTGCAATTCTGAAATTTTTTGCTTTTTCCTGCTAATCCTAGCATGATAAAGAAGATTCAAAGAGAGTGAGATGCCAGCTCCTTTCATTCAGTCAGTAGCTTCAAACATTTCTGGTATATGAAAAACATGTTTTTCAATGGCAAAAATCAATGAATATTGTAAATGCACAAACAGTAATATCTCCACATTGCACGGTGCAATTCTGAAATTTTTTGCTTTTTCCTGCTAATCCTAGCATGATAAAGAAGATTCAAAGAGAGTGAGATGCCAGCTCCTTTCATTCAGTCAGTAGCTTCAAACATTTCTGGTATATGAAAAACATGTTTTTCAATGGCAAAAATCAATGAATATTGTAAATGCACAAACAGTAATATCTCCACATTGCACGGTGCAATTCTGAAATTTTTTGCTTTTTCCTGCTAATCCTAGCATGATAAAGAAGATTCAAAGAGAGTGAGATGCCAGCTCCTTTCATTCAGTCAGTAGCTTCAAACATTTCTGGACGTTTTTCAATGGCAAAAATCAATGAATATTGTAAATGCACAAACAGTAATATCTCCACATTGCAAGGTGCAATTCTGAAATTTTTTGCTTTTTCCTGTTAATCCTAGCATGATAAAGAAGATTCAAAGAGAGTGAGATGCCAGCTCCTTTCATTCAGTCAGTAGCTTCAAACATTTCTGGACGTTTTTCAATGGCAAAAATCAATTAATATTGTAAATGCACAAACAGTAATATCTCCACATTGCACGGTGCAATTCTGAAATTTTTTGCTTTTTCCTGCTAATCCTAGCATGATAAAGAAGATTCAAAGAGAGTGAGATGCCAGCTCCTTTCATTCAGTCAGTAGCTTCAAACATTTCTGGTATATGAAAAACATGTTTTTCAATGGCAAAAATCAATGAATATTGTAAATGCACAAACAGTAATATCTCCACATTGCACGGTGCAATTCTGAAATTTTTAGCTTTTTCCTGTTAATCCTAGCATGATAAAGAAGATTCAAAGAGAGTGAGATGCCAGCTCCTTTCATTCAGTCAGTAGCTTCAAACATTTCTGGTATATGAAAAACATGTTTTTCAATGGCAAAAATCAATTAATATTGTAAATGCACAAACAGTAATATCTCCACATTGCAAGGTGCAATTCTGAAATTTTTAGCTTTTTCCTGTTAATCCTAGCATGATAAAGAAGATTCAAAGAGAGTGAGATGCCAGCTCCTTTCATTCAGTCAGTAGCTTCAAACATTTCTGGACGTTTTTCAATGGCAAAAATCAATGAATATTGTAAATGCACAAACAGTAATATCTCCACATTGCAAGGTGCAATTCTGAAATTTTTTGCTTTTTCCTGCTAATCCTAGCATGATAAAGAAGATTCAAAGAGAGTGAGATGCCAGCTCCTTTCATTCAGTCAGTAGCTTCAAACATTTCTGGACATTTTTCAATGGCAAAAATCAATGAATATTGTAAATGCACAAACAGTAATATCTCCACATTGCACGGTGCAATTCTGAAATTTTTTGCTTTTTCCTGTTAATCCTAGCATGATAAAGAAGATTCAAAGAGAGTGAGATGCCAGCTCCTTTCATTCAGTCAGTAGCTTCAAACATTTCTGGACGTTTTTCAATGGCAAAAATCAATGAATATTGTAAATGCACAAACAGTAATATCTCCACATTGCAAGGTGCAATTCTGAAATTTTTAGCTTTTTCCTGCTAATCCTAGCATGATAAAGAAGATTCAAAGAGAGTGAGATGCCAGCTCCTTTCATTCAGTCAGTAGCTTCAAACATTTCTGGTATATGAAAAACATGTTTTTCAATGGCAAAAATCAATGAATATTGTAAATGCACAAACAGTAATATCTCCACATTGCAAGGTGCAATTCTGAAATTTTTTGCTTTTTCCTGCTAATCCTAGCATGATAAAGAAGATTCAAAGAGAGTGAGATGCCAGCTCCTTTCATTCAGTCAGTAGCTTCAAACATTTCTGGTATATGAAAAACATGTTTTTCAATGGCAAAAATCAATGAATATTGTAAATGCACAAACAGTAATATCTCCACATTGCAAGGTGCAATTCTGAAATTTTTAGCTTTTTCCTGTTAATCCTAGCATGATAAAGAAGATTCAAAGAGAGTGAGATGCCAGCTCCTTTCATTCAGTCAGTAGCTTCAAACATTTCTGGACGTTTTTCAATGGCAAAAATCAATGAATATTGTAAATGCACAAACAGTAATATCTCCACATTGCAAGGTGCAATTCTGAAATTTTTAGCTTTTTCCTGTTAATCCTAGCATGATAAAGAAGATTCAAAGAGAGTGAGATGCCAGCTCCTTTCATTCAGTCAGTAGCTTCAAACATTTCTGGTATATGAAAAACATGTTTTTCAATGGCAAAAATCAATGAATATTGTAAATGCACAAACAGTAATATCTCCACATTGCAAGGTGCAATTCTGAAATTTTTAGCTTTTTCCTGTTAATCCTAGCATGATAAAGAAGATTCAAAGAGAGTGAGATGCCAGCTCCTTTCATTCAGTCAGTAGCTTCAAACATTTCTGGACGTTTTTCAATGGCAAAAATCAATGAATATTGTAAATGCACAAACAGTAATATCTCCACATTGCAAGGTGCAATTCTGAAATTTTTTGCTTTTTCCTGCTAATCCTAGCATGATAAAGAAGATTCAAAGAGAGTGAGATGCCAGCTCCTTTCATTCAGTCAGTAGCTTCAAACATTTCTGGACGTTTTTCAATGGCAAAAATCAATGAATATTGTAAATGCACAAACAGTAATATCTCCACATTGCACGGTGCAATTCTGAAATTTTTTGCTTTTTCCTGTTAATCCTAGCATGATAAAGAAGATTCAAAGAGAGTGAGATGCCAGCTCCTTTCATTCAGTCAGTAGCTTCAAACATTTCTGGACGTTTTTCAATGGCAAAAATCAATGAATATTGTAAATGCACAAACAGTAATATCTCCACATTGCAAGGTGCAATTCTGAAATTTTTAGCTTTTTCCTGCTAATCCTAGCATGATAAAGAAGATTCAAAGAGAGTGAGATGCTAGCTCCTTTCATTCAGTCAGTAGCTTCAAACATTTCTGGTATATGAAAAACATGTTTTTCAATGGCAAAAATCAATGAATATTGTAAATGCACAAACAGTAATATCTCCACATTGCAAGGTGCAATTCTGAAATTTTTTGCTTTTTCCTGCTAATCCTAGCATGATAAAGAAGATTCAAAGAGAGTGAGATGCCAGCTCCTTTCATTCAGTCAGTAGCTTCAAACATTTCTGGTATATGAAAAACATGTTTTTCAATGGCAAAAATCAATGAATATTGTAAATGCACAAACAGTAATATCTCCACATTGCAAGGTGCAATTCTGAAATTTTTAGCTTTTTCCTGTTAATCCTAGCATGATAAAGAAGATTCAAAGAGAGTGAGATGCCAGCTCCTTTCATTCAGTCAGTAGCTTCAAACATTTCTGGACGTTTTTCAATGGCAAAAATCAATGAATATTTTAAATGCACAAACAGTAATATCTCCACATTGCAAGGTGCAATTCTGAAATTTTTTGCTTTTTCCTGCTAATCCTAGCATGATAAAGAAGATTCAAAGAGAGTGAGATGCCAGCTCCTTTCATTCAGTCAGTAGCTTCAAACATTTCTGGTATATGAAAAACATGTTTTTCAATGGCAAAAATCAATGAATATTGTAAATGCACAAACAGTAATATCTCCACATTGCAAGGTGCAATTCTGAAATTTTTTGCTTTTTCCTGCTAATCCTAGCATGATAAAGAAGATTCAAAGAGAGTGAGATGCCAGCTCCTTTCATTCAGTCAGTAGCTTCAAACATTTCTGGTATATGAAAAACATGTTTTTCAATGGCAAAAATCAATGAATATTGTAAATGCACAAACAGTAATATCTCCACATTGCACGGTGCAATTCTGAAATTTTTTGCTTTTTCCTGCTAATCCTAGCATGATAAAGAAGATTCAAAGAGAGTGAGATGCCAGCTCCTTTCATTCAGTCAGTAGCTTCAAACATTTCTGGTATATGAAAAACATGTTTTTCAATGGCAAAAATCAATGAATATTGTAAATGCACAAACAGTAATATCTCCACATTGCACGGTGCAATTCTGAAATTTTTTGCTTTTTCCTGCTAATCCTAGCATGATAAAGAAGATTCAAAGAGAGTGAGATGCCAGCTCCTTTCATTCAGTCAGTAGCTTCAAACATTTCTGGTATATGAAAAACATGTTTTTCAATGGCAAAAATCAATGAATATTGTAAATGCACAAACAGTAATATCTCCACATTGCACGGTGCAATTCTGAAATTTTTTGCTTTTTCCTGCTAATCCTAGCATGATAAAGAAGATTCAAAGAGAGTGAGATGCCAGCTCCTTTCATTCAGTCAGTAGCTTCAAACATTTCTGGACGTTTTTCAATGGCAAAAATCAATGAATATTGTAAATGCACAAACAGTAATATCTCCACATTGCAAGGTGCAATTCTGAAATTTTTTGCTTTTTCCTGTTAATCCTAGCATGATAAAGAAGATTCAAAGAGAGTGAGATGCCAGCTCCTTTCATTCAGTCAGTAGCTTCAAACATTTCTGGACGTTTTTCAATGGCAAAAATCAATTAATATTGTAAATGCACAAACAGTAATATCTCCACATTGCACGGTGCAATTCTGAAATTTTTTGCTTTTTCCTGCTAATCCTAGCATGATAAAGAAGATTCAAAGAGAGTGAGATGCCAGCTCCTTTCATTCAGTCAGTAGCTTCAAACATTTCTGGTATATGAAAAACATGTTTTTCAATGGCAAAAATCAATGAATATTGTAAATGCACAAACAGTAATATCTCCACATTGCACGGTGCAATTCTGAAATTTTTAGCTTTTTCCTGTTAATCCTAGCATGATAAAGAAGATTCAAAGAGAGTGAGATGCCAGCTCCTTTCATTCAGTCAGTAGCTTCAAACATTTCTGGTATATGAAAAACATGTTTTTCAATGGCAAAAATCAATGAATATTGTAAATGCACAAACAGTAATATCTCCACATTGCACGGTGCAATTCTGAAATTTTTTGCTTTTTCCTGCTAATCCTAGCATGATAAAGAAGATTCAAAGAGAGTGAGATGCCAGCTCCTTTCATTCAGTCAGTAGCTTCAAACATTTCTGGTATATGAAAAACATGTTTTTCAATGGCAAAAATCAATGAATATTGTAAATGCACAAACAGTAATATCTCCACATTGCAAGGTGCAATTCTGAAATTTTTAGCTTTTTCCTGTTAATCCTAGCATGATAAAGAAGATTCAAAGAGAGTGAGATGCCAGCTCCTTTCATTCAGTCAGTAGCTTCAAACATTTCTGGTATATGAAAAACATGTTTTTCAATGGCAAAAATCAATGAATATTGTAAATGCACAAACAGTAATATCTCCACATTGCAAGGTGCAATTCTGAAATTTTTAGCTTTTTCCTGTTAATCCTAGCATGATAAAGAAGATTCAAAGAGAGTGAGATGCCAGCTCCTTTCATTCAGTCAGTAGCTTCAAACATTTCTGGACGTTTTTCAATGGCAAAAATCAATGAATATTGTAAATGCACAAACAGTAATATCTCCACATTGCAAGGTGCAATTCTGAAATTTTTTGCTTTTTCCTGCTAATCCTAGCATGATAAAGAAGATTCAAAGAGAGTGAGATGCCAGCTCCTTTCATTCAGTCAGTAGCTTCAAACATTTCTGGACGTTTTTCAATGGCAAAAATCAATGAATATTGTAAATGCACAAACAGTAATATCTCCACATTGCATGGTGCAATTCTGAAATTTTTTGCTTTTTCCTGTTAATCCTAGCATGATAAAGAAGATTCAAAGAGAGTGAGATGCCAGCTCCTTTCATTCAGTCAGTAGCTTCAAACATTTCTGGACGTTTTTCAATGGCAAAAATCAATGAATATTGTAAATGCACAAACAGTAATATCTCCACATTGCACGGTGCAATTCTGAAATTTTTAGCTTTTTCCTGTTAATCCTAGCATGATAAAGAAGATTCAAAGAGAGTGAGATGCCAGCTCCTTTCATTCAGTCAGTAGCTTCAAACATTTCTGGTATATGAAAAACATGTTTTTCAATGGCAAAAATCAATGAATATTGTAAATGCACAAACAGTAATATCTCCACATTGCACGGTGCAATTCTGAAATTTTTTGCTTTTTCCTGCTAATCCTAGCATGATAAAGAAGATTCAAAGAGAGTGAGATGCCAGCTCCTTTCATTCAGTCAGTAGCTTCAAACATTTCTGGTATATGAAAAACATGTTTTTCAATGGCAAAAATCAATGAATATTGTAAATGCACAAACAGTAATATCTCCACATTGCAAGGTGCAATTCTGAAATTTTTAGCTTTTTCCTGTTAATCCTAGCATGATAAAGAAGATTCAAAGAGAGTGAGATGCCAGCTCCTTTCATTCAGTCAGTAGCTTCAAACATTTCTGGTATATGAAAAACATGTTTTTCAATGGCAAAAATCAATGAATATTGTAAATGCACAAACAGTAATATCTCCACATTGCACGGTGCAATTCTGAAATTTTTTGCTTTTTCCTGCTAATCCTAGCATGATAAAGAAGATTCAAAGAGAGTGAGATGCCAGCTCCTTTCATTCAGTCAGTAGCTTCAAACATTTCTGGTATATGAAAAACATGTTTTTCAATGGCAAAAATCAATGAATATTGTAAATGCACAAACAGTAATATCTCCACATTGCACGGTGCAATTCTGAAATTTTTAGCTTTTTCCTGTTAATCCTAGCATGATAAAGAAGATTCAAAGAGAGTGAGATGCCAGCTCCTTTCATTCAGTCAGTAGCTTCAAACATTTCTGGTATATGAAAAACATGTTTTTCAATGGCAAAAATCAATGAATATTGTAAATGCACAAACAGTAATATCTCCACATTGCACTATGCAATTCTGAAATTTTTTGCTTTTTCCTGCTAATCCTAGCATGATAAAGAAGATTCAAAGAGAGTGAGATGCCAGCTCCTTTCATTCAGTCAGTAGCTTCAAACATTTCTGGTATATGAAAAACATGTTTTTCAATGGCAAAAATCAATGAATATTGTAAATGCACAAACAGTAATATCTCCACATTGCACGGTGCAATTCTGAAATTTTTTGCTTTTTCCTGCTAATCCTAGCATGATAAAGAAGATTCAAAGAGAGTGAGATGCCAGCTCCTTTCATTCAGTCAGTAGCTTCAAACATTTCTGGTATATGAAAAACATGTTTTTCAATGGCAAAAATCAATGAATATTGTAAATGCACAAACAGTAATATCTCCACATTGCACGGTGCAATTCTGAAATTTTTTGCTTTTTCCTGCTAATCCTAGCATGATAAAGAAGATTCAAAGAGAGTGAGATGCCAGCTCCTTTCATTCAGTCAGTAGCTTCAAACATTTCTGGTATATGAAAAACATGTTTTTCAATGGCAAAAATCAATGAATATTGTAAATGCACAAACAGTAATATCTCCACATTGCACGGTGCAATTCTGAAATTTTTTGCTTTTTCCTGCTAATCCTAGCATGATAAAGAAGATTCAAAGAGAGTGAGATGCCAGCTCCTTTCATTCAGTCAGTAGCTTCAAACATTTCTGGACGTTTTTCAATGGCAAAAATCAATGAATATTGTAAATGCACAAACAGTAATATCTCCACATTGCACGGTGCAATTCTGAAATTTTTTGCTTTTTCCTGCTAATCCTAGCATGATAAAGAAGATTCAAAGAGAGTGAGATGCCAGCTCCTTTCATTCAGTCAGTAGCTTCAAACATTTCTGGTATATGAAAAACATGTTTTTCAATGGCAAAAATCAATGAATATTGTAAATGCACAAACAGTAATATCTCCACATTGCACGGTGCAATTCTGAAATTTTTTGCTTTTTCCTGCTAATCCTAGCATGATAAAGAAGATTCAAAGAGAGTGAGATGCCAGCTCCTTTCATTCAGTCAGTAGCTTCAAACATTTCTGGTATATGAAAAACATGTTTTTCAATGGCAAAAATCAATGAATATTGTAAATGCACAAACAGTAATATCTCCACATTGCACGGTGCAATTCTGAAATTTTTTGCTTTTTCCTGCTAATCCTAGCATGATAAAGAAGATTCAAAGAGAGTGAGATGCCAGCTCCTTTCATTCAGTCAGTAGCTTCAAACATTTCTGGTATATGAAAAACATGTTTTTCAATGGCAAAAATCAATGAATATTGTAAATGCACAAACAGTAATATCTCCACATTGCACGGTGCAATTCTGAAATTTTTTGCTTTTTCCTGCTAATCCTAGCATGATAAAGAAGATTCAAAGAGAGTGAGATGCCAGCTCCTTTCATTCAGTCAGTAGCTTCAAACATTTCTGGACGTTTTTCAATGGCAAAAATCAATGAATATTGTAAATGCACAAACAGTAATATCTCCACATTGCAAGGTGCAATTCTGAAATTTTTAGCTTTTTCCTGCTAATCCTAGCATGATAAAGAAGATTCAAAGAGAGTGAGATGCCAGCTCCTTTCATTCAGTCAGTAGCTTCAAACATTTCTGGACGTTTTTCAATGGCAAAAATCAATGAATATTGTAAATGCACAAACAGTAATATCTCCACATTGCACGGTGCAATTCTGAAATTTTTTGCTTTTTCCTGCTAATCCTAGCATGATAAAGAAGATTCAAAGAGAGTGAGATGCCAGCTCCTTTCATTCAGTCAGTAGCTTCAAACATTTCTGGTATATGAAAAACATGTTTTTCAATGGCAAAAATCAATGAATATTGTAAATGCACAAACAGTAATATCTCCACATTGCACGGTGCAATTCTGAAATTTTTAGCTTTTTCCTGTTAATCCTAGCATGATAAAGAAGATTCAAAGAGAGTGAGATGCCAGCTCCTTTCATTCAGTCAGTAGCTTCAAACATTTCTGGTATATGAAAAACATGTTTTTCAATGGCAAAAATCAATGAATATTGTAAATGCACAAACAGTAATATCTCCACATTGCAAGGTGCAATTCTGAAATTTTTAGCTTTTTCCTGCTAATCCTAGCATGATAAAGAAGATTCAAAGAGAGTGAGATGCCAGCTCCTTTCATTCAGTCAGTAGCTTCAAACATTTCTGGACGTTTTTCAATGGCAAAAATCAATGAATATTGTAAATGCACAAACAGTAATATCTCCACATTGCAAGGTGCAATTCTGAAATTTTTAGCTTTTTCCTGTTAATCCTAGCATGATAAAGAAGATTCAAAGAGAGTGAGATGCCAGCTCCTTTCATTCAGTCAGTAGCTTCAAACATTTCTGGTATATGAAAAACATGTTTTTCAATGGCAAAAATCAATGAATATTGTAAATGCACAAACAGTAATATCTCCACATTGCAAGGTGCAATTCTGAAATTTTTTGCTTTTTCCTGCTATTCCTAGCATGATAAAGAAGATTCAAAGAGAGTGAGATGCCAGCTCCTTTCATTCAGTCAGTAGCTTCAAACATTTCTGGACGTTTTTCAATGGCAAAAATCAATGAATATTGTAAATGCACAAACAGTAATATCTCCACATTGCAAGGTGCAATTCTGAAATTTTTAGCTTTTTCCTGTTAATCCTAGCATGATAAAGAAGATTCAAAGAGAGTGAGATGCCAGCTCCTTTCATTCAGTCAGTAGCTTCAAACATTTCTGGTATATGAAAAACATGTTTTTCAATGGCAAAAATCAATGAATATTGTAAATGCACAAACAGTAATATCTCCACATTGCAAGGTGCAATTCTGAAATTTTTAGCTTTTTCCTGCTAATCCTAGCATGATAAAGAAGATTCAAAGAGAGTGAGATGCCAGCTCCTTTCATTCAGTCAGTAGCTTCAAACATTTCTGGACGTTTTTCAATGGCAAAAATCAATGAATATTGTAAATGCACAAACAGTAATATCTCCACATTGCAAGGTGCAATTCTGAAATTTTTAGCTTTTTCCTGTTAATCCTAGCATGATAAAGAAGATTCAAAGAGAGTGAGATGCCAGCTCCTTTCATTCAGTCAGTAGCTTCAAACATTTCTGGTATATGAAAAACATGTTTTTCAATGGCAAAAATCAATGAATATTGTAAATGCACAAACAGTAATATCTCCACATTGCAAGGTGCAATTCTGAAATTTTTTGCTTTTTCCTGCTAATCCTAGCATGATAAAGAAGATTCAAAGAGAGTGAGATGCCAGCTCCTTTCATTCAGTCAGTAGCTTCAAACATTTCTGGACGTTTTTCAATGGCAAAAATCAATGAATATTGTAAATGCACAAACAGTAATATCTCCACATTGCAAGGTGCAATTCTGAAATTTTTAGCTTTTTCCTGTTAATCCTAGCATGATAAAGAAGATTCAAAGAGAGTGAGATGCCAGCTCCTTTCATTCAGTCAGTAGCTTCAAACATTTCTGGTATATGAAAAACATGTTTTTCAATGGCAAAAATCAATGAATATTGTAAATGCACAAACAGTAATATCTCCACATTGCACGGTGCAATTCTGAAATTTTTTGCTTTTTCCTGCTAATCCTAGCATGATAAAGAAGATTCAAAGAGAGTGAGATGCCAGCTCCTTTCATTCAGTCAGTAGCTTCAAACATTTCTGGACGTTTTTCAATGGCAAAAATCAATGAATATTGTAAATGCACAAACAGTAATATCTCCACATTGCAAGGTGCAATTCTGAAATTTTTTGCTTTTTCCTGCTAATCCTAGCATGATAAAGAAGATTCAAAGAGAGTGAGATGCCAGCTCCTTTCATTCAGTCAGTAGCTTCAAACATTTCTGGTATATGAAAAACATGTTTTTCAATGGCAAAAATCAATGAATATTGTAAATGCACAAACAGTAATATCTCCACATTGCAAGGTGCAATTCTGAAATTTTTAGCTTTTTCCTGTTAATCCTAGCATGATAAAGAAGATTCAAAGAGAGTGAGATGCCAGCTCCTTTCATTCAGTCAGTAGCTTCAAACATTTCTGGACGTTTTTCAATGGCAAAAATCAATGAATATTGTAAATGCACAAACAGTAATATCTCCACATTGCACGGTGCAATTCTGAAATTTTTAGCTTTTTCCTGTTAATCCTAGCATGATAAAGAAGATTCAAAGAGAGTGAGATGCCAGCTCCTTTCATTCAGTCAGTAGCTTCAAACATTTCTGGACGTTTTTCAATGGCAAAAATCAATGAATATTGTAAATGCACAAACAGTAATATCTCCACATTGCACGGTGCAATTCTGAAATTTTTTGCTTTTTCCTGCTAATCCTAGCATGATAAAGAAGATTCAAAGAGAGTGAGATGCCAGCTCCTTTCATTCAGTCAGTAGCTTCAAACATTTCTGGTATATGAAAAACATGTTTTTCAATGGCAAAAATCAATGAATATTGTAAATGCACAAACAGTAATATCTCCACATTGCACAGTGCAATTCTGAAATTTTTAGCTTTTTCCTGTTAATCCTAGCATGATAAAGAAGATTCAAAGAGAGTGAGATGCCAGCTCCTTTCATTCAGTCAGTAGCTTCAAACATTTCTGGTATATGAAAAACATGTTTTTCAATGGCAAAAATCAATGAATATTGTAAATGCACAAACAGTAATATCTCCACATTGCAAGGTGCAATTCTGAAATTTTTAGCTTTTTCCTGTTAATCCTAGCATGATAAAGAAGATTCAAAGAGAGTGAGATGCCAGCTCCTTTCATTCAGTCAGTAGCTTCAAACATTTCTGGACGTTTTTCAATGGCAAAAATCAATGAATATTGTAAATGCACAAACAGTAATATCTCCACATTGCAAGGTGCAATTCTGAAATTTTTTGCTTTTTCCTGCTAATCCTAGCATGATAAAGAAGATTCAAAGAGAGTGAGATGCCAGCTCCTTTCATTCAGTCAGTAGCTTCAAACATTTCTGGTATATGAAAAACATGTTTTTCAATGGCAAAAATCAATGAATATTGTAAATGCACAAACAGTAATATCTCCACATTGCAAGGTGCAATTCTGAAATTTTTTGCTTTTTCCTGCTAATCCTAGCATGATAAAGAAGATTCAAAGAGAGTGAGATGCCAGCTCCTTTCATTCAGTCAGTAGCTTCAAACATTTCTGGTATATGAAAAACATGTTTTTCAATGGCAAAAATCAATGAATATTGTAAATGCACAAACAGTAATATCTCCACATTGCAAGGTGCAATTCTGAAATTTTTAGCTTTTTCCTGTTAATCCTAGCATGATAAAGAAGATTCAAAGAGAGTGAGATGCCAGCTCCTTTCATTCAGTCAGTAGCTTCAAACATTTCTGGTATATGAAAAACATGTTTTTCAATGGCAAAAATCAATGAATATTGTAAATGCACAAACAGTAATATCTCCACATTGCACGGTGCAATTCTGAAATTTTTAGCTTTTTCCTGTTAATCCTAGCATGATAAAGAAGATTCAAAGAGAGTGAGATGCCAGCTCCTTTCATTCAGTCAGTAGCTTCAAACATTTCTGGTATATGAAAAACATGTTTTTCAATGGCAAAAATCAATGAATATTGTAAATGCACAAACAGTAATATCTCCACATTGCAAGGTGCAATTCTGAAATTTTTTGCTTTTTCCTGCTAATCCTAGCATGATAAAGAAGATTCAAAGAGAGTGAGATGCCAGCTCTTCATTCAGTCAGTAGCTTCAAACATTTCTGGTATATGAAAAACATGTTTTTCAATGGCAAAAATCAATGAATATTGTAAATGCACAAACAGTAAAATCTCCACATTGCACGGTGCAATTCTGAAATTTTTAGCTTTTTCCTGTTAATCCTAGCATGATAAAGAAGATTCAAAGAGAGTGAGATGCCAGCTCCTTTCATTCAGTCAGTAGCTTCAAACATTTCTGGTATATGAAAAACATGTTTTTCAATGGCAAAAATCAATGAATATTGTAAATGCACAAACAGTAATATCTCCACATTGCACGGTGCAATTCTGAAATTTTTTGCTTTTTCCTGCTAATCCTAGCATGATAAAGAAGATTCAAAGAGAGTGAGATGCCAGCTCCTTTCATTCAGTCAGTAGCTTCAAACATTTCTGGACGTTTTTCAATGGCAAAAATCAATGAATATTGTAAATGCACAAACAGTAATATCTCCACATTGCAAGGTGCAATTCTGAAATTTTTAGCTTTTTCCTGTTAATCCTAGCATGATAAAGAAGATTCAAAGAGAGTGAGATGCCAGCTCCTTTCATTCAGTCAGTAGCTTCAAACATTTCTGGTATATGAAAAACATGTTTTTCAATGGCAAAAATCAATGAATATTGTAAATGCACAAACAGTAATATCTCCACATTGCACGGTGCAATTCTGAAATTTTTAGCTTTTTCCTGTTAATCCTAGCATGATAAAGAAGATTCAAAGAGAGTGAGATGCCAGCTCCTTTCATTCAGTCAGTAGCTTCAAACATTTCTGGTATATGAAAAACATGTTTTTCAATGGCAAAAATCAATGAATATTGTAAATGCACAAACAGTAATATCTCCACATTGCAAGGTGCAATTCTGAAATTTTTAGCTTTTTCCTGTTAATCCTAGCATGATAAAGAAGATTCAAAGAGAGTGAGATGCCAGCTCCTTTCATTCAGTCAGTAGCTTCAAACATTTCTGGTATATGAAAAACATGTTTTTCAATGGCAAAAATCAATGAATATTGTAAATGCACAAACAGTAATATCTCCACATTGCACGGTGCAATTCTGAAATTTTTTGCTTTTTCCTGCTCATCCTAGCATGATAAAGAAGATTCAAAGAGAGTGAGATGCCAGCTCCTTTCATTCAGTCAGTAGCTTCAAACATTTCTGGTATATGAAAAACATGTTTTTCAATGGCAAAAATCAATGAATATTGTAAATGCACAAACAGTAATATCTCCACATTGCACGGTGCAATTCTGAAATTTTTTGCTTTTTCCTGCTCATCCTAGCATGATAAAGAAGATTCAAAGAGAGTGAGATGCCAGCTCCTTTCATTCAGTCAGTAGCTTCAAACATTTCTGGTATATGAAAAACATGTTTTTCAATGGCAAAAATCAATGAATATTGTAAATGCACAAACAGTAATATCTCCACATTGCAAGGTGCAATTCTGAAATTTTTAGCTTTTTCCTGTTAATCCTAGCATGATAAAGAAGATTCAAAGAGAGTGAGATGCCAGCTCCTTTCATTCAGTCAGTAGCTTCAAACATTTCTGGTATATGAAAAACATGTTTTTCAATGGCAAAAATCAATGAATATTGTAAATGCACAAACAGTAATATCTCCACATTGCACGGTGCAATTCTGAAATTTTTTGCTTTTTCCTGCTAATCCTAGCATGATAAAGAAGATTCAAAGAGAGTGAGATGCCAGCTCCTTTCATTCAGTCAGTAGCTTCAAACATTTCTGGTATATGAAAAACATGTTTTTCAATGGCAAAAATCAATGAATATTGTAAATGCACAAACAGTAATATCTCCACATTGCAAGGTGCAATTCTGAAATTTTTAGCTTTTTCCTGTTAATCCTAGCATGATAAAGAAGATTCAAAGAGAGTGAGATGCCAGCTCCTTTCATTCAGTCAGTAGCTTCAAACATTTCTGGACGTTTTTCAATGGCAAAAATCAATGAATATTGTAAATGCACAAACAGTAATATCTCCACATTGCAAGGTGCAATTCTGAAATTTTTTGCTTTTTCCTGCTAATCCTAGCATGATAAAGAAGATTCAAAGAGAGTGAGATGCCAGCTCCTTTCATTCAGTCAGTAGCTTCAAACATTTCTGGTATATGAAAAACATGTTTTTCAATGGCAAAAATCAATGAGTATTGTAAATGCACAAACAGTAATATCTCCACATTGCAAGGTGCAATTCTGAAATTTTTAGCTTTTTCCTGCTAATCCTAGCATGATAAAGAAGATTCAAAGAGAGTGAGATGCCAGCTCCTTTCATTCAGTCAGTAGCTTCAAACATTTCTGGACGTTTTTCAATGGCAAAAATCAATGAATATTGTAAATGCACAAACAGTAATATCTCCACATTGCACGGTGCAATTCTGAAATTTTTAGCTTTTTCCTGTTAATCCTAGCATGATAAAGAAGATTCAAAGAGAGTGAGATGCCAGCTCCTTTCATTCAGTCAGTAGCTTTAAACATTTCTGGTATATGAAAAACATGTTTTTCAATGGCAAAAATCAATGAATATTGTAAATGCACAAACAGTAATATCTCCACATTGCACGGTGCAATTCTGAAATTTTTAGCTTTTTCCTGCTAATCCTAGCATGATAAAGAAGATTCAAAGAGAGTGAGATGCCAGCTCCTTTCATTCAGTCAGTAGCTTCAAACATTTCTGGTATATGAAAAACATGTTTTTCAATGGCAAAAATCAATGAATATTGTAAATGCACAAACAGTAATATCTCCACATTGCACGGTGCAATTCTGAAATTTTTTGCTTTTTCCTGCTAATCCTAGCATGATAAAGAAGATTCAAAGAGAGTGAGATGCCAGCTCCTTTCATTCAGTCAGTAGCTTCAAACATTTCTGGACGTTTTTCAATGGCAAAAATCAATGAATATTGTAAATGCACAAACAGTAATATCTCCACATTGCACGGTGCAATTCTGAAATTTTTTGCTTTTTCCTGCTAATCCTAGCATGATAAAGAAGATTCAAAGAGAGTGAGATGCCAGCTCCTTTCATTCAGTCAGTAGCTTCAAACATTTCTGGTATATGAAAAACATGTTTTTCAATGGCAAAAATCAATGAATATTGTAAATGCACAAACAGTAATATCTCCACATTGCAAGGTGCAATTCTGAAATTTTTAGCTTTTTCCTGCTAATCCTAGCATGATAAAGAAGATTCAAAGAGAGTGAGATGCCAGCTCCTTTCATTTAGTCAGTAGCTTCAAACATTTCTGGTATATGAAAAACATGTTTTTCAATGGCAAAAATCAATGAATATTGTAAATGCACAAACAGTAATATCTCCACATTGCACGGTGCAATTCTGAAATTTTTTGCTTTTTCCTGCTAATCCTAGCATGATAAAGAAGATTCAAAGAGAGTGAGATGCCAGCTCCTTTCATTCAGTCAGTAGCTTCAAACATTTCTGGACGTTTTTCAATGGCAAAAATCAATGAATATTGTAAATGCACAAACAGTAATATCTCCACATTGCACGGTGCAATTCTGAAATTTTTAGCTTTTTCCTGTTAATCCTAGCATGATAAAGAAGATTCAAAGAGAGTGAGATGCCAGCTCCTTTCATTCAGTCAGTAGCTTCAAACATTTCTGGTATATGAAAAACATGTTTTTCAATGGCAAAAATCAATGAATATTGTAAATGCACAAACAGTAATATCTCCACATTGCACGGTGCAATTCTGAAATTTTTAGCTTTTTCCTGCTAATCCTAGCATGATAAAGAAGATTCAAAGAGAGTGAGATGCCAGCTCCTTTCATTCAGTCAGTAGCTTCAAACATTTCTGGTATATGAAAAACATGTTTTTCAATGGCAAAAATCAATGAATATTGTAAATGCACAAACAGTAATATCTCCACATTGCAAGGTGCAATTCTGAAATTTTTAGCTTTTTCCTGCTAATCCTAGCATGATAAAGAAGATTCAAAGAGAGTGAGATGCCAGCTCCTTTCATTTAGTCAGTAGCTTCAAACATTTCTGGTATATGAAAAACATGTTTTTCAATGGCAAAAATCAATGAATATTGTAAATGCACAAACAGTAATATCTCCACATTGCACGGTGCAATTCTGAAATTTTTTGCTTTTTCCTGCTAATCCTAGCATGATAAAGAAGATTCAAAGAGAGTGAGATGCCAGCTCCTTTCATTCAGTCAGTAGCTTCAAACATTTCTGGACGTTTTTCAATGGCAAAAATCAATGAATATTGTAAATGCACAAACAGTAATATCTCCACATTGCACGGTGCAATTCTGAAATTTTTAGCTTTTTCCTGTTAATCCTAGCATGATAAAGAAGATTCAAAGAGAGTGAGATGCCAGCTCCTTTCATTCAGTCAGTAGCTTCAAACATTTCTGGTATATGAAAAACATGTTTTTCAATGGCAAAAATCAATGAATATTGTAAATGCACAAACAGTAATATCTCCACATTGCACGGTGCAATTCTGAAATTTTTTGCTTTTTCCTGCTAATCCTAGCATGATAAAGAAGATTCAAAGAGAGTGAGATGCCAGCTCCTTTCATTCAGTCAGTAGCTTCAAACATTTCTGGTATATGAAAAACATGTTTTTCAATGGCAAAAATCAATGAATATTGTAAATGCACAAACAGTAATATCTCCACATTGCACGGTGCAATTCTGAAATTTTTTGCTTTTTCCTGTTAATCCTAGCATGATAAAGAAGATTCAAAGAGAGTGAGATGCCAGCTCCTTTCATTCAGTCAGTAGCTTCAAACATTTCTGGTATATGAAAAACATGTTTTTCAATGGCAAAAATCAATGAATATTGTAAATGCACAAACAGTAATATCTCCACATTGCAAGGTGCAATTCTGAAATTTTTAGCTTTTTCCTGTTAATCCTAGCATGATAAAGAAGATTCAAAGAGAGTGAGATGCCAGCTCCTTTCATTCAGTCAGTAGCTTCAAACATTTCTGGTATATGAAAAACATGTTTTTCAATGGCAAAAATCAATGAATATTGTAAATGCACAAACAGTAATATCTCCACATTGCACGGTGCAATTCTGAAATTTTTTGCTTTTTCCTGCTAATCCTAGCATGATAAAGAAGATTCAAAGAGAGTGAGATGCCAGCTCCTTTCATTCAGTCAGTAGCTTCAAACATTTCTGGTATATGAAAAACATGTTTTTCAATGGCAAAAATCAATGAATATTGTAAATGCACAAACAGTAATATCTCCACATTGCAAGGTGCAATTCTGAAATTTTTAGCTTTTTCCTGTTAATCCTAGCATGATAAAGAAGATTCAAAGAGAGTGAGATGCCAGCTCCTTTCATTCAGTCAGTAGCTTCAAACATTTCTGGACGTTTTTCAATGGCAAAAATCAATGAATATTGTAAATGCACAAACAGTAATATCTCCACATTGCAAGGTGCAATTCTGAAATTTTTTGCTTTTTCCTGCTAATCCTAGCATGATAAAGAAGATTCAAAGAGAGTGAGATGCCAGCTCCTTTCATTCAGTCAGTAGCTTCAAACATTTCTGGTATATGAAAAACATGTTTTTCAATGGCAAAAATCAATGAGTATTGTAAATGCACAAACAGTAATATCTCCACATTGCAAGGTGCAATTCTGAAATTTTTAGCTTTTTCCTGCTAATCCTAGCATGATAAAGAAGATTCAAAGAGAGTGAGATGCCAGCTCCTTTCATTCAGTCAGTAGCTTCAAACATTTCTGGACGTTTTTCAATGGCAAAAATCAATGAATATTGTAAATGCACAAACAGTAATATCTCCACATTGCACGGTGCAATTCTGAAATTTTTAGCTTTTTCCTGTTAATCCTAGCATGATAAAGAAGATTCAAAGAGAGTGAGATGCCAGCTCCTTTCATTCAGTCAGTAGCTTTAAACATTTCTGGTATATGAAAAACATGTTTTTCAATGGCAAAAATCAATGAATATTGTAAATGCACAAACAGTAATATCTCCACATTGCACGGTGCAATTCTGAAATTTTTAGCTTTTTCCTGCTAATCCTAGCATGATAAAGAAGATTCAAAGAGAGTGAGATGCCAGCTCCTTTCATTCAGTCAGTAGCTTCAAACATTTCTGGTATATGAAAAACATGTTTTTCAATGGCAAAAATCAATGAATATTGTAAATGCACAAACAGTAATATCTCCACATTGCACGGTGCAATTCTGAAATTTTTTGCTTTTTCCTGCTAATCCTAGCATGATAAAGAAGATTCAAAGAGAGTGAGATGCCAGCTCCTTTCATTCAGTCAGTAGCTTCAAACATTTCTGGACGTTTTTCAATGGCAAAAATCAATGAATATTGTAAATGCACAAACAGTAATATCTCCACATTGCACGGTGCAATTCTGAAATTTTTTGCTTTTTCCTGCTAATCCTAGCATGATAAAGAAGATTCAAAGAGAGTGAGATGCCAGCTCCTTTCATTCAGTCAGTAGCTTCAAACATTTCTGGTATATGAAAAACATGTTTTTCAATGGCAAAAATCAATGAATATTGTAAATGCACAAACAGTAATATCTCCACATTGCAAGGTGCAATTCTGAAATTTTTAGCTTTTTCCTGCTAATCCTAGCATGATAAAGAAGATTCAAAGAGAGTGAGATGCCAGCTCCTTTCATTTAGTCAGTAGCTTCAAACATTTCTGGTATATGAAAAACATGTTTTTCAATGGCAAAAATCAATGAATATTGTAAATGCACAAACAGTAATATCTCCACATTGCACGGTGCAATTCTGAAATTTTTTGCTTTTTCCTGCTAATCCTAGCATGATAAAGAAGATTCAAAGAGAGTGAGATGCCAGCTCCTTTCATTCAGTCAGTAGCTTCAAACATTTCTGGACGTTTTTCAATGGCAAAAATCAATGAATATTGTAAATGCACAAACAGTAATATCTCCACATTGCACGGTGCAATTCTGAAATTTTTAGCTTTTTCCTGTTAATCCTAGCATGATAAAGAAGATTCAAAGAGAGTGAGATGCCAGCTCCTTTCATTCAGTCAGTAGCTTCAAACATTTCTGGTATATGAAAAACATGTTTTTCAATGGCAAAAATCAATGAATATTGTAAATGCACAAACAGTAATATCTCCACATTGCACGGTGCAATTCTGAAATTTTTTGCTTTTTCCTGCTAATCCTAGCATGATAAAGAAGATTCAAAGAGAGTGAGATGCCAGCTCCTTTCATTCAGTCAGTAGCTTCAAACATTTCTGGTATATGAAAAACATGTTTTTCAATGGCAAAAATCAATGAATATTGTAAATGCACAAACAGTAATATCTCCACATTGCAAGGTGCAATTCTGAAATTTTTAGCTTTTTCCTGCTAATCCTAGCATGATAAAGAAGATTCAAAGAGAGTGAGATGCCAGCTCCTTTCATTTAGTCAGTAGCTTCAAACATTTCTGGTATATGAAAAACATGTTTTTCAATGGCAAAAATCAATGAATATTGTAAATGCACAAACAGTAATATCTCCACATTGCACGGTGCAATTCTGAAATTTTTTGCTTTTTCCTGCTAATCCTAGCATGATAAAGAAGATTCAAAGAGAGTGAGATGCCAGCTCCTTTCATTCAGTCAGTAGCTTCAAACATTTCTGGACGTTTTTCAATGGCAAAAATCAATGAATATTGTAAATGCACAAACAGTAATATCTCCACATTGCACGGTGCAATTCTGAAATTTTTAGCTTTTTCCTGTTAATCCTAGCATGATAAAGAAGATTCAAAGAGAGTGAGATGCCAGCTCCTTTCATTCAGTCAGTAGCTTCAAACATTTCTGGTATATGAAAAACATGTTTTTCAATGGCAAAAATCAATGAATATTGTAAATGCACAAACAGTAATATCTCCACATTGCACGGTGCAATTCTGAAATTTTTTGCTTTTTCCTGCTAATCCTAGCATGATAAAGAAGATTCAAAGAGAGTGAGATGCCAGCTCCTTTCATTCAGTCAGTAGCTTCAAACATTTCTGGTATATGAAAAACATGTTTTTCAATGGCAAAAATCAATGAATATTGTAAATGCACAAACAGTAATATCTCCACATTGCACGGTGCAATTCTGAAATTTTTTGCTTTTTCCTGTTAATCCTAGCATGATAAAGAAGATTCAAAGAGAGTGAGATGCCAGCTCCTTTCATTCAGTCAGTAGCTTCAAACATTTCTGGTATATGAAAAACATGTTTTTCAATGGCAAAAATCAATGAATATTGTAAATGCACAAACAGTAATATCTCCACATTGCAAGGTGCAATTCTGAAATTTTTAGCTTTTTCCTGTTAATCCTAGCATGATAAAGAAGATTCAAAGAGAGTGAGATGCCAGCTCCTTTCATTCAGTCAGTAGCTTCAAACATTTATGGTATATGAAAAACATGTTTTTCAATGGCAAAAATCAATGAATATTGTAAATGCACAAACAGTAATATCTCCACATTGCAAGGTGCAATTCTGAAATTTTTAGCTTTTTCCTGTTAATCCTAGCATGATAAAGAAGATTCAAAGAGAGTGAGATGCCAGCTCCTTTCATTCAGTCAGTAGCTTCAAACATTTCTGGACGTTTTTCAATGGCAAAAATCAATGAATATTGTAAATGCACAAACAGTAATATCTCCACATTGCAAGGTGCAATTCTGAAATTTTTTGCTTTTTCCTGCTAATCCTAGCATGATAAAGAAGATTCAAAGAGAGTGAGATGCCAGCTCCTTTCATTCAGTCAGTAGCTTCAAACATTTCTGGACGTTTTTCAATGGCAAAAATCAATGAATATTGTAAATGCACAAACAGTAATATCTCCACATTGCACGGTGCAATTCTGAAATTTTTTGCTTTTTCCTGCTAATCCTAGCATGATAAAGAAGATTCAAAGAGAGTGAGATGCCAGCTCCTTTCATTCAGTCAGTAGCTTCAAACATTTCTGGACGTTTTTCAATGGCAAAAATCAATGAATATTGTAAATGCACAAACAGTAATATCTCCACATTGCAAGGTGCAATTCTGAAATTTTTAACTTTTTCCTGTTAATCCTAGCATGATAAAGAAGATTCAAAGAGAGTGAGATGCCAGCTCCTTTCATTCAGTCAGTAGCTTCAAACATTTCTGGTATATGAAAAACATGTTTTTCAATGGCAAAAATCAATGAATATTGTAAATGCACAAACAGTAATATCTCCACATTGCACGGTGCAATTCTGAAATTTTTAGCTTTTTCCTGTTAATCCTAGCATGATAAAGAAGATTCAAAGAGAGTGAGATGCCAGCTCCTTTCATTCAGTCAGTAGCTTCAAACATTTCTGGACGTTTTTCAATGGCAAAAATCAATGAATATTGTAAATGCACAAACAGTAATATCTCCACATTGCACGGTGCAATTCTGAAATTTTTTGCTTTTTCCTGCTAATCCTAGCATGATAAAGAAGATTCAAAGAGAGTGAGATGCCAGCTCCTTTCATTCAGTCAGTAGCTTCAAACATTTCTGGTATATGAAAAACATGTTTTTCAATGGCAAAAATCAATGAATATTGTAAATGCACAAACAGTAATATCTCCACATTGCAAGGTGCAATTCTGAAATTTTTTGCTTTTTCCTGCTAATCCTAGCATGATAAAGAAGATTCAAAGAGAGTGAGATGCCAGCTCCTTTCATTCAGTCAGTAGCTTCAAACATTTCTGGTATATGAAAAACATGTTTTTCAATGGCAAAAATCAATGAATATTGTAAATGCACAAACAGTAATATCTCCACATTGCAAGGTGCAATTCTGAAATTTTTAGCTTTTTCCTGTTAATCCTAGCATGATAAAGAAGATTCAAAGAGAGTGAGATGCCAGCTCCTTTCATTCAGTCAGTAGCTTCAAACATTTCTGGTATATGAAAAACATGTTTTTCAATGGCAAAAATCAATGAATATTGTAAATGCACAAACAGTAATATCTCCACATTGCAAGGTGCAATTCTGAAATTTTTAGCTTTTTCCTGTTAATCCTAGCATGATAAAGAAGATTCAAAGAGAGTGAGATGCCAGCTCCTTTCATTCAGTCAGTAGCTTCAAACATTTCTGGTATATGAAAAACATGTTTTTCAATGGCAAAAATCAATGAATATTGTAAATGCACAAACAGTAATATCTCCACATTGCACGGTGCAATTCTGAAATTTTTTGCTTTTTCCTGCTAATCCTAGCATGATAAAGAAGATTCAAAGAGAGTGAGATGCCAGCTCCTTTCATTCAGTCAGTAGCTTCAAACATTTCTGGACGTTTTTCAATGGCAAAAATCAATGAATATTGTAAATGCACAAACAGTAATATCTCCACATTGCAAGGTGCAATTCTGAAATTTTTTGCTTTTTCCTGTTAATCCTAGCATGATAAAGAAGATTCAAAGAGAGTGAGATGCCAGCTCCTTTCATTCAGTCAGTAGCTTCAAACATTTCTGGTATATGAAAAACATGTTTTTCAATGGCAAAAATCAATGAATATTGTAAATGCACAAACAGTAATATCTCCACATTGCAAGGTGCAATTCTGAAATTTTTTGCTTTTTCCTGCTAATCCTAGCATGATAAAGAAGATTCAAAGAGAGTGAGATGCCAGCTCCTTTCATTCAGTCAGTAGCTTCAAACATTTCTGGTATATGAAAAACATGTTTTTCAATGGCAAAAATCAATGAATATTGTAAATGCACAAACAGTAATATCTCCACATTGCACGGTGCAATTCTGAAATTTTTTGCTTTTTCCTGCTAATCCTAGCATGATAAAGAAGATTCAAAGAGAGTGAGATGCCAGCTCCTTTCATTCAGTCAGTAGCTTCAAACATTTCTGGTATATGAAAAACATGTTTTTCAATGGCAAAAATCAATGAATATTGTAAATGCACAAACAGTAATATCTCCACATTGCACGGTGCAATTCTGAAATTTTTTGCTTTTTCCTGTTAATCCTAGCATGATAAAGAAGATTCAAAGAGAGTGAGATGCCAGCTCCTTTCATTCAGTCAGTAGCTTCAAACATTTCTGGTATATGAAAAACATGTTTTTCAATGGCAAAAATCAATGAATATTGTAAATGCACAAACAGTAATATCTCCACATTGCAAGGTGCAATTCTGAAATTTTTAGCTTTTTCCTGTTAATCCTAGCATGATAAAGAAGATTCAAAGAGAGTGAGATGCCAGCTCCTTTCATTCAGTCAGTAGCTTCAAACATTTCTGGTATATGAAAAACATGTTTTTCAATGGCAAAAATCAATGAATATTGTAAATGCACAAACAGTAATATCTCCACATTGCACGGTGCAATTCTGAAATTTTTAGCTTTTTCCTGCTAATCCTAGCATGATAAAGAAGATTCAAAGAGAGTGAGATGCCAGCTCCTTTCATTCAGTCAGTAGCTTCAAACATTTCTGGTATATGAAAAACATGTTTTTCAATGGCAAAAATCAATGAATATTGTAAATGCACAAACAGTAATATCTCCACATTGCAAGGTGCAATTCTGAAATTTTTAGCTTTTTCCTGTTAATCCTAGCATGATAAAGAAGATTCAAAGAGAGTGAGATGCCAGCTCCTTTCATTCAGTCAGTAGCTTCAAACATTTCTGGTATATGAAAAACATGTTTTTCAATGGCAAAAATCAATGAATATTGTAAATGCACAAACAGTAATATCTCCACATTGCACGGTGCAATTCTGAAATTTTTTGCTTTTTCCTGCTAATCCTAGCATGATAAAGAAGATTCAAAGAGAGTGAGATGCCAGCTCCTTTCATTCAGTCAGTAGCTTCAAACATTTCTGGACGTTTTTCAATGGCAAAAATCAATGAATATTGTAAATGCACAAACAGTAATATCTCCACATTGCACGGTGCAATTCTGAAATTTTTTGCTTTTTCCTGCTAATCCTAGCATGATAAAGAAGATTCAAAGAGAGTGAGATGCCAGCTCCTTTCATGCAGTCAGTAGCTTCAAACATTTCTGGTATATGAAAAACATGTTTTTCAATGGCAAAAATCAATGAATATTGTAAATGCACAAACAGTAATATCTCCACATTGCACGGTGCAATTCTGAAATTTTTAGCTTTTTCCTGCTAATCCTAGCATGATAAAGAAGATTCAAAGAGAGTGAGATGCCAGCTCCTTTCATTCAGTCAGTAGCTTCAAACATTTCTGGTATATGAAAAACATGTTTTTCAATGGCAAAAATCAATGAATATTGTAAATGCACAAACAGTAATATCTCCACATTGCACGGTGCAATTCTGAAATTTTTAGCTTTTTCCTGCTAATCCTAGCATGATAAAGAAGATTCAAAGAGAGTGAGATGCCAGCTCCTTTCATTCAGTCAGTAGCTTCAAACATTTCTGGACGTTTTTCAATGGCAAAAATCAATGAATATTGTAAATGCACAAACAGTAATATCTCCACATTGCACGGTGCAATTCTGAAATTTTTAGCTTTTTCCTGTTAATCCTAGCATGATAAAGAAGATTCAAAGAGAGTGAGATGCCAGCTCCTTTCATTCAGTCAGTAGCTTCAAACATTTCTGGTATATGAAAAACATGTTTTTCAATGGCAAAAATCAATGAATATTGTAAATGCACAAACAGTAATATCTCCACATTGCACGGTGCAATTCTGAAATTTTTTGCTTTTTCCTGCTAATCCTAGCATGATAAAGAAGATTCAAAGAGAGTGAGATGCCAGCTCCTTTCATTCAGTCAGTAGCTTCAAACATTTCTGGTATATGAAAAACATGTTTTTCAATGGCAAAAATCAATGAATATTGTAAATGCACAAACAGTAATATCTCCACATTGCACGGTGCAATTCTGAAATTTTTAGCTTTTTCCTGTTAATCCTAGCATGATAAAGAAGATTCAAAGAGAGTGAGATGCCAGCTCCTTTCATTCAGTCAGTAGCTTCAAACATTTCTGGTATATGAAAAACATGTTTTTCAATGGCAAAAATCAATGAATATTGTAAATGCACAAACAGTAATATCTCCACATTGCAAGGTGCAATTCTGAAATTTTTAGCTTTTTCCTGTTAATCCTAGCATGATAAAGAAGATTCAAAGAGAGTGAGATGCCAGCTCCTTTCATTCAGTCAGTAGCTTCAAACATTTCTGGTATATGAAAAACATGTTTTTCAATGGCAAAAATCAATGAATATTGTAAATGCACAAACAGTAATATCTCCACATTGCAAGGTGCAATTCTGAAATTTTTAGCTTTTTCCTGTTAATCCTAGCATGATAAAGAAGATTCAAAGAGAGTGAGATGCCAGCTCCTTTCATTCAGTCAGTAGCTTCAAACATTTCTGGTATATGAAAAACATGTTTTTCAATGGCAAAAATCAATGAATATTGTAAATGCACAAACAGTAATATCTCCACATTGCAAGGTGCAATTCTGAAATTTTTAGCTTTTTCCTGTTAATCCTAGCATGATAAAGAAGATTCAAAGAGAGTGAGATGCCAGCTCCTTTCATTCAGTCAGTAGCTTCAAACATTTCTGGTATATGAAAAACATGTTTTTCAATGGCAAAAATCAATGAATATTGTAAATGCACAAACAGTAATATCTCCACATTGCAAGGTGCAATTCTGAAATGTTTTGCTTTTTCCTGCTAATCCTAGCATGATAAAGAAGATTCAAAGAGAGTGAGATGCCAGCTCCTTTCATTCAGTCAGTAGCTTCAAACATTTCTGGTATATGAAAAACATGTTTTTCAATGGCAAAAATCAATGAATATTGTAAATGCACAAACAGTAATATCTCCACATTGCACGGTGCAATTCTGAAATTTTTAGCTTTTTCCTGCTAATCCTAGCATGATAAAAAAGATTCAAAGAGAGTGAGATGCCTGCTCCTTTCATTCAGTCAGTAGCTTCAAACATTTCTGGTATATGAAAAACATGTTTTTCAATGGCAAAAATCAATGAATATTGTAAATGCACAAACAGTAATATCTCCACATTGCAAGGTGCAATTCTGAAATTTTTAGCTTTTTCCTGTTAATCCTAGCATGATAACGAAGATTCAAAGAGAGTGAGATGCCAGCTCCTTTCATTCAGTCAGTAGCTTCAAACATTTCTGGTATATGAAAAACATGTTTTTCAATGGCAAAAATCAATGAATATTGTAAATGCACAAACAGTAATATCTCCACATTGCACGGTGCAATTCTGAAATTTTTTGCTTTTTCCTGCTAATCCTAGCATGATAAAGAAGATTCAAAGAGAGTGAGATGCCAGCTCCTTTCATTCAGTCAGTAGCTTCAAACATTTCTGGTATATGAAAAACATGTTTTTCAATGGCAAAAATCAATGAATATTGTAAATGCACAAACAGTAATATCTCCACATTGCAAGGTGCAATTCTGAAATTTTTAGCTTTTTCCTGTTAATCCTAGCATGATAAAGAAGATTCAAAGAGAGTGAGATGCCAGCTCCTTTCATTCAGTCAGTAGCTTCAAACATTTCTGGTATATGAAAAACATGTTTTTCAATGGCAAAAATCAATGAATATTGTAAATGCACAAACAGTAATATCTCCACATTGCACGGTGCAATTCTGAAATTTTTAGCTTTTTCCTGCTAATCCTAGCATGATAAAGAAGATTCAAAGAGAGTGAGATGCCAGCTCCTTTCATTCATTCAGTAGCTTCAAACATTTCTGGACGTTTTTCAATGGCAAAAATCAATGAATATTGTAAATGCACAAACAGTAATATCTCCACATTGCAAGGTGCAATTCTGAAATTTTTTGCTTTTTCCTGCTAATCCTAGCATGATAAAGAAGATTCAAAGAGAGTGAGATGCCAGCTCCTTTCATTCAGTCAGTAGCTTCAAACATTTCTGGACATTTTTCAATGGCAAAAATCAATGAATATTGTAAATGCACAAACAGTAATATCTCCACATTGCACGGTGCAATTCTGAAATTTTTAGCTTTTTCCTGTTAATACCAGCATGATAAAGAAGATTCAAAGAGAGTGAGATGCCAGCTCCTTTCATTCAGTCAGTAGCTTCAAACATTTCTGGTATATGAAAAACATGTTTTTCAATGGCAAAAATCAATGAATATTGTAAATGCACAAACAGTAATATCTCCACATTGCACGGTGCAATTCTGAAATTTTTTGCTTTTTCCTGTTAATCCTAGCATGATAAAGAAGATTCAAAGAGAGTGAGATGCCAGCTCCTTTCATTCAGTCAGTAGCTTCAAACATTTCTGGTATATGAAAAACATGTTTTTCAATGGCAAAAATCAATGAATATTGTAAATGCACAAACAGTAATATCTCCACATTGCACGGTGCAATTCTGAAATTTTTAGCTTTTTCCTGTTAATCCTAGCATGATAAAGAAGATTCAAAGAGAGTGAGATGCCAGCTCCTTTCATTCAGTCAGTAGCTTCAAACATTTCTGGTATATGAAAAACATGTTTTTCAATGGCAAAAATCAATGAATATTGTAAATGCACAAACAGTAATATCTCCACATTGCACGGTGCAATTCTGAAATTTTTAGCTTTTTCCTGCTAATCCTAGCATGATAAAGATTCAAAGAGAGTGAGATGCCAGCTCCTTTCATTCAGTCTGTAGCTTCAAACATTTCTGGTATATGAAAAACATGTTTTTCAATGGCAAAAATCAATGAATATTGTAAATGCACAAACAGTAATATCTCCACATTGCAAGGTGCAATTCTGAAATTTTTAGCTTTTTCCTGTTAATCCTAGCATGATAAAGAAGATTCAAAGAGAGTGAGATGCCAGCTCCTTTCATTCAGTCAGTAGCTTCAAACATTTCTGGTATATGAAAAACATGTTTTTCAATGGCAAAAATCAATGAATATTGTAAATGCACAAACAGTAATATCTCCACATTGCACGGTGCAATTCTGAAATTTTTAGCTTTTTCCTGCTAATCCTAGCATGATAAAGAAGATTCAAAGAGAGTGAGATGCCAGCTCCTTTCATTCAGTCAGTAGCTTCAAACATTTCTGGACGTTTTTCAATGGCAAAAATCAATGAATATTGTAAATGCACAAACAGTAATATCTCCACATTGCAAGGTGCAATTCTGAAATTTTTTGCTTTTTCCTGCTAATCCTAGCATGATAAAGAAGATTCAAAGAGAGTGAGATGCCAGCTCCTTTCATTCAGTCAGTAGCTTCAAACATTTCTGGACGTTTTTCAATGGCAAAAATCAATGAATATTGTAAATGCACAAACAGTAATATCTCCACATTGCACGGTGCAATTCTGAAATTTTTAGCTTTTTCCTGTTAATCCTAGCATGATAAAGAAGATTCAAAGAGAGTGAGATGCCAGCTCCTTTCATTCAGTCAGTAGCTTCAAACATTTCTGGTATATGAAAAACATGTTTTTCAATGGCAAAAATCAATGAATATTGTAAATGCACAAACAGTAATATCTCCACATTGCACGGTGCAATTCTGAAATTTTTTGCTTTTTCCTGTTAATCCTAGCATGATAAAGAAGATTCAAAGAGAGTGAGATGCCAGCTCCTTTCATTCAGTCAGTAGCTTCAAACATTTCTGGTATATGAAAAACATGTTTTTCAATGGCAAAAATCAATGAATATTGTAAATGCACAAACAGTAATATCTCCACATTGCACGGTGCAATTCTGAAATTTTTAGCTTTTTCCTGTTAATACTAGCATGATAAAGAAGATTCAAAGAGAGTGAGATGCCAGCTCCTTTCATTCAGTCAGTAGCTTCAAACATTTCTGGTATATGAAAAACATGTTTTTCAATGGCAAAAATCAATGAATATTGTAAATGCACAAACAGTAATATCTCCACATTGCACGGTGCAATTCTGAAATTTTTTGCTTTTTCCTGCTAATCCTAGCATGATAAAGAAGATTCAAAGAGAGTGAGATGCCAGCTCCTTTCATTCAGTCAGTAGCTTCAAACATTTCTGGTATATGAAAAACATGTTTTTCAATGGCAAAAATCAATGAATATTGTAAATGCACAAACAGTAATATCTCCACATTGCACGGTGCAATTCTGAAATTTTTTGCTTTTTCCTGTTAATCCTAGCATGATAAAGAAGATTCAAAGAGAGTGAGATGCCAGCTCCTTTCATTCAGTCAGTAGCTTCAAACATTTCTGGTATATGAAAAACATGTTTTTCAATGGCAAAAATCAATGAATATTGTAAATGCACAAACAGTAATATCTCCACATTGCAAGGTGCAATTCTGAAATTTTTAGCTTTTTCCTGTTAATCCTAGCATGATAAAGAAGATTCAAAGAGAGTGAGATGCCAGCTCCTTTCATTCAGTCAGTAGCTTCAAACATTTCTGGTATATGAAAAACATGTTTTTCAATGGCAAAAATCAATGAATATTGTAAATGCACAAACAGTAATATCTCCACATTGCAAGGTGCAATTCTGAAATTTTTAGCTTTTTCCTGTTAATCCTAGCATGATAAAGAAGATTCAAAGAGAGTGAGATGCCAGCTCCTTTCATTCAGTCAGTAGCTTCAAACATTTCTGGACGTTTTTCAATGGCAAAAATCAATGAATATTGTAAATGCACAAACAGTAATATCTCCACATTGCAAGGTGCAATTCTGAAATTTTTAGCTTTTTCCTGCTAATTCTAGCATGATAAAGAAGATTCAAAGAGAGTGAGATGCCAGCTCCTTTCATTCAGTCAGTAGCTTCAAACATTTCTGGTATATGAAAAACATGTTTTTCAATGGCAAAAATCAATGAATATTGTAAATGCACAAACAGTAATATCTCCACATTGCAAGGTGCAATTCTGAAATTTTTAGCTTTTTCCTGTTAATCCTAGCATGATAAAGAAGATTCAAAGAGAGTGAGATGCCAGCTCCTTTCATTCAGTCAGTAGCTTCAAACATTTCTGGTATATGAAAAACATGTTTTTCAATGGCAAAAATCAATGAATATTGTAAATGCACAAACAGTAATATCTCCACATTGCAAGGTGCAATTCTGAAATTTTTAGCTTTTTCCTGTTAATCCTAGCATGATAAAGAAGATTCAAAGAGAGTGAGATGCCAGCTCCTTTCATTCAGTCAGTAGCTTCAAACATTTCTGGACGTTTTTCAATGGCAAAAATCAATGAATATTGTAAATGCACAAACAGTAATATCTCCACATTGCAAGGTGCAATTCTGAAATTTTTAGCTTTTTCCTGCTAATCCTAGCATGATAAAGAAGATTCAAAGAGAGTGAGATGCCAGCTCCTTTCATTCAGTCAGTAGCTTCAAACATTTCTGGTATATGAAAAACATGTTTTTCAATGGCAAAAATCAATGAATATTGTAAATGCACAAACAGTAATATCTCCACATTGCACGGTGCAATTCTGAAATTTTTAGCTTTTTCCTGTTAATCCTAGCATGATAAAGAAGATTCAAAGAGAGTGAGATGCCAGCTCCTTTCATTCAGTCAGTAGCTTCAAACATTTCTGGTATATGAAAAACATGTTTTTCAATGGCAAAAATCAATGAATATTGTAAATGCACAAACAGTAATATCTCCACATTGCACGGTGCAATTCTGAAATTTTTAGCTTTTTCCTGTTAATCCTAGCATGATAAAGAAGATTCAAAGAGAGTGAGATGCCAGCTCCTTTCATTCAGTCAGTAGCTTCAAACATTTCTGGTATATGAAAAACATGTTTTTCAATGGCAAAAATCAATGAATATTGTAAATGCACAAACAGTAATATCTCCACATTGCAAGGTGCAATTCTGAAATTTTTTGCTTTTTCCTGCTAATCCTAGCATGATAAAGAAGATTCAAAGAGAGTGAGATGCCAGCTCCTTTCATTCAGTCAGTAGCTTCAAACATTTCTGGTATATGAAAAACATGTTTTTCAATGGCAAAAATCAATGAATATTGTAAATGCACAAACAGTAATATCTCCACATTGCACGGTGCAATTCTGAAATTTTTTGCTTTTTCCTGCTAATCCTAGCATGATAAAGAAGATTCAAAGAGAGTGAGATGCCAGCTCCTTTCATTCAGTCAGTAGCTTCAAACATTTCTGGACGTTTTTCAATGGCAAAAATCAATGAATATTGTAAATGCACAAACAGTAATATCTCCACATTGCACGGTGCAATTCTGAAATTTTTTGCTTTTTCCTGCTAATCCTAGCATGATAAAGAAGATTCAAAGAGAGTGAGATGCCAGCTCCTTTCATTCAGTCAGTAGCTTCAAACATTTCTGGTATATGAAAAACATGTTTTTCAATGGCAAAAATCAATGAATATTGTAAATGCACAAACAGTAATATCTCCACATTGCACGGTGCAATTCTGAAATTTTTAGCTTTTTCCTGCTAATCCTAGCATGATAAAGAAGATTCAAAGAGAGTGAGATGCCTGCTCCTTTCATTCAGTCAGTAGCTTCAAACATTTCTGGTATATGAAAAACATGTTTTTCAATGGCAAAAATCAATGAATATTGTAAATGCACAAACAGTAATATCTCCACATTGCAAGGTGCAATTCTGAAATTTTTAGCTTTTTCCTGTTAATCCTAGCATGATAAAGAAGATTCAAAGAGAGTGAGATGCCAGCTCCTTTCATTCAGTCAGTAGCTTCAAACATTTCTGGTATATGAAAAACATGTTTTTCAATGGCAAAAATCAATGAATATTGTAAATGCACAAACAGTAATATCTCCACATTGCACGGTGCAATTCTGAAATTTTTTGCTTTTTCCTGCTAATCCTAGCATGATAAAGAAGATTCAAAGAGAGTGAGATGCCAGCTCCTTTCATTCAGTCAGTAGCTTCAAACATTTCTGGACGTTTTTCAATGGCAAAAATCAATGAATATTGTAAATGCACAAACAGTAATATCTCCACATTGCACGGTGCAATTGTGAAATTTTTTGCTTTTTCCTGCTAATCCTAGCATGATAAAGAAGATTCAAAGAGAGTGAGATGCCAGCTCCTTTCATTCAGTCAGTAGCTTCAAACATTTCTGGTATATGAAAAACATGTTTTTCAATGGCAAAAATCAATGAATATTGTAAATGCACAAAACAGTAATATCTCCACATTGCAAGGTGCAATTCTGAAATTTTTAGCTTTTTCCTGTTAATCCTAGCATGATAAAGAAGATTCAAAGAGAGTGAGATGCCAGCTCCTTTCATTCAGTCAGTAGCTTCAAACATTTCTGGTATATGAAAAACATGTTTTTCAATGGCAAAAATCAATGAATATTGTAAATGCACAAACAGTAATATCTCCACATTGCACGGTGCAATTCTGAAATTTTTAGCTTTTTCCTGCTAATCCTAGCATGATAAAGAAGATTCAAAGAGAGTGAGATGCCAGCTCCTTTCATTCAGTCAGTAGCTTCAAACATTTCTGGACGTTTTTCAATGGCAAAAATCAATGAATATTGTAAATGCACAAACAGTAATATCTCCACATTGCAAGGTGCAATTCTGAAATTTTTTGCTTTTTCCTGCTAATCCTAGCATGATAAAGAAGATTCAAAGAGAGTGAGATGCCAGCTCCTTTCATTCAGTCAGTAGCTTCAAACATTTCTGGACATTTTTCAATGGCAAAAATCAATGAATATTGTAAATGCACAAACAGTAATATCTCCACATTGCACGGTGCAATTCTGAAATTTTTAGCTTTTTCCTGTTAATACCAGCATGATAAAGAAGATTCAAAGAGAGTGAGATGCCAGCTCCTTTCATTCAGTCAGTAGCTTCAAACATTTCTGGTATATGAAAAACATGTTTTTCAATGGCAAAAATCAATGAATATTGTAAATGCACAAACAGTAATATCTCCACATTGCACGGTGCAATTCTGAAATTTTTTGCTTTTTCCTGTTAATCCTAGCATGATAAAGAAGATTCAAAGAGAGTGAGATGCCAGCTCCTTTCATTCAGTCAGTAGCTTCAAACATTTCTGGTATATGAAAAACATGTTTTTCAATGGCAAAAATCAATGAATATTGTAAATGCACAAACAGTAATATCTCCACATTGCACGGTGCAATTCTGAAATTTTTAGCTTTTTCCTGTTAATCCTAGCATGATAAAGAAGATTCAAAGAGAGTGAGATGCCAGCTCCTTTCATTCAGTCAGTAGCTTCAAACATTTCTGGTATATGAAAAACATGTTTTTCAATGGCAAAAATCAATGAATATTGTAAATGCACAAACAGTAATATCTCCACATTGCACAGTGCAATTCTGAAATTTTTAGCTTTTTCCTGCTAATCCTAGCATGATAAAGAAGATTCAAAGAGAGTGAGATGCCAGCTCCTTTCATTCAGTCAGTAGCTTCAAACATTTCTGGTATATGAAAAACATGTTTTTCAATGGCAAAAATCAATGAATATTGTAAATGCACAAACAGTAATATCTCCACATTGCAAGGTGCAATTCTGAAATTTTTAGCTTTTTCCTGTTAATCCTAGCATGATAAAGAAGATTCAAAGAGAGTGAGATGCCAGCTCCTTTCATTCAGTCAGTAGCTTCAAACATTTCTGGTATATGAAAAACATGTTTTTCAATGGCAAAAATCAATGAATATTGTAAATGCACAAACAGTAATATCTCCACATTGCACGGTGCAATTCTGAAATTTTTAGCTTTTTCCTGCTAATCCTAGCATGATAAAGAAGATTCAAAGAGAGTGAGATGCCAGCTCCTTTCATTCAGTCAGTAGCTTCAAACATTTCTGGACGTTTTTCAATGGCAAAAATCAATGAATATTGTAAATGCACAAACAGTAATATCTCCACATTGCAAGGTGCAATTCTGAAATTTTTTGCTTTTTCCTGCTAATCCTAGCATGATAAAGAAGATTCAAAGAGAGTGAGATGCCAGCTCCTTTCATTCAGTCAGTAGCTTCAAACATTTCTGGACGTTTTTCAATGGCAAAAATCAATGAATATTGTAAATGCACAAACAGTAATATCTCCACATTGCACGGTGCAATTCTGAAATTTTTAGCTTTTTCCTGTTAATCCTAGCATGATAAAGAAGATTCAAAGAGAGTGAGATGCCAGCTCCTTTCATTCAGTCAGTAGCTTCAAACATTTCTGGTATATGAAAAACATGTTTTTCAATGGCAAAAATCAATGAATATTGTAAATGCACAAACAGTAATATCTCCACATTGCACGGTGCAATTCTGAAATTTTTTGCTTTTTCCTGTTAATCCTAGCATGATAAAGAAGATTCAAAGAGAGTGAGATGCCAGCTCCTTTCATTCAGTCAGTAGCTTCAAACATTTCTGGTATATGAAAAACATGTTTTTCAATGGCAAAAATCAATGAATATTGTAAATGCACAAACAGTAATATCTCCACATTGCACGGTGCAATTCTGAAATTTTTAGCTTTTTCCTGTTAATCCTAGCATGATAAAGAAGATTCAAAGAGAGTGAGATGCCAGCTCCTTTCATTCAGTCAGTAGCTTCAAACATTTCTGGTATATGAAAAACATGTTTTTCAATGGCAAAAATCAATGAATATTGTAAATGCACAAACAGTAATATCTCCACATTGCACGGTGCAATTCTGAAATTTTTTGCTTTTTCCTGCTAATCCTAGCATGATAAAGAAGATTCAAAGAGAGTGAGATGCCAGCTCCTTTCATTCAGTCAGTAGCTTCAAACATTTCTGGTATATGAAAAACATGTTTTTCAATGGCAAAAATCAATGAATATTGTAAATGCACAAACAGTAATATCTCCACATTGCACGGTGCAATTCTGAAATTTTTTGCTTTTTCCTGTTAATCCTAGCATGATAAAGAAGATTCAAAGAGAGTGAGATGCCAGCTCCTTTCATTCAGTCAGTAGCTTCAAACATTTCTGGTATATGAAAAACATGTTTTTCAATGGCAAAAATCAATGAATATTGTAAATGCACAAACAGTAATATCTCCACATTGCAAGGTGCAATTCTGAAATTTTTAGCTTTTTCCTGTTAATCCTAGCATGATAAAGAAGATTCAAAGAGAGTGAGATGCCAGCTCCTTTCATTCAGTCAGTAGCTTCAAACATTTCTGGTATATGAAAAACATGTTTTTCAATGGCAAAAATCAATGAATATTGTAAATGCACAAACAGTAATATCTCCACATTGCAAGGTGCAATTCTGAAATTTTTAGCTTTTTCCTGTTAATCCTAGCATGATAAAGAAGATTCAAAGAGAGTGAGATGCCAGCTCCTTTCATTCAGTCAGTAGCTTCAAACATTTCTGGACGTTTTTCAATGGCAAAAATCAATGAATATTGTAAATGCACAAACAGTAATATCTCCACATTGCAAGGTGCAATTCTGAAATTTTTAGCTTTTTCCTGCTAATCCTAGCATGATAAAGAAGATTCAAAGAGAGTGAGATGCCAGCTCCTTTCATTCAGTCAGTAGCTTCAAACATTTCTGGTATATGAAAAACATGTTTTTCAATGGCAAAAATCAATGAATATTGTAAATGCACAAACAGTAATATCTCCACATTGCAAGGTGCAATTCTGAAATTTTTAGCTTTTTCCTGTTAATCCTAGCATGATAAAGAAGATTCAAAGAGAGTGAGATGCCAGCTCCTTTCATTCAGTCAGTAGCTTCAAACATTTCTGGTATATGAAAAACATGTTTTTCAATGGCAAAAATCAATGAATATTGTAAATGCACAAACAGTAATATCTCCACATTGCAAGGTGCAATTCTGAAATTTTTAGCTTTTTCCTGTTAATCCTAGCATGATAAAGAAGATTCAAAGAGAGTGAGATGCCAGCTCCTTTCATTCAGTCAGTAGCTTCAAACATTTCTGGACGTTTTTCAATGGCAAAAATCAATGAATATTGTAAATGCACAAACAGTAATATCTCCACATTGCAAGGTGCAATTCTGAAATTTTTAGCTTTTTCCTGCTAATCCTAGCATGATAAAGAAGATTCAAAGAGAGTGAGATGCCAGCTCCTTTCATTCAGTCAGTAGCTTCAAACATTTCTGGTATATGAAAAACATGTTTTTCAATGGCAAAAATCAATGAATATTGTAAATGCACAAACAGTAATATCTCCACATTGCACGGTGCAATTCTGAAATTTTTAGCTTTTTCCTGTTAATCCTAGCATGATAAAGAAGATTCAAAGAGAGTGAGATGCCAGCTCCTTTCATTCAGTCAGTAGCTTCAAACATTTCTGGTATATGAAAAACATGTTTTTCAATGGCAAAAATCAATGAATATTGTAAATGCACAAACAGTAATATCTCCACATTGCACGGTGCAATTCTGAAATTTTTAGCTTTTTCCTGTTAATCCTAGCATGATAAAGAAGATTCAAAGAGAGTGAGATGCCAGCTCCTTTCATTCAGTCAGTAGCTTCAAACATTTCTGGTATATGAAAAACATGTTTTTCAATGGCAAAAATCAATGAATATTGTAAATGCACAAACAGTAATATCTCCACATTGCAAGGTGCAATTCTGAAATTTTTTGCTTTTTCCTGCTAATCCTAGCATGATAAAGAAGATTCAAAGAGAGTGAGATGCCAGCTCCTTTCATTCAGTCAGTAGCTTCAAACATTTCTGGTATATGAAAAACATGTTTTTCAATGGCAAAAATCAATGAATATTGTAAATGCACAAACAGTAATATCTCCACATTGCACGGTGCAATTCTGAAATTTTTTGCTTTTTCCTGCTAATCCTAGCATGATAAAGAAGATTCAAAGAGAGTGAGATGCCAGCTCCTTTCATTCAGTCAGTAGCTTCAAACATTTCTGGTATATGAAAAACATGTTTTTCAATGGCAAAAATCAATGAATATTGTAAATGCACAAACAGTAATATCTCCACATTGCACGGTGCAATTCTGAAATTTTTAGCTTTTTCCTGTTAATCCTAGCATGATAAAGAAGATTCAAAGAGAGTGAGATGCCAGCTCCTTTCATTCAGTCAGTAGCTTCAAACATTTCTGGTATATGAAAAACATGTTTTTCAATGGCAAAAATCAATGAATATTGTAAATGCACAAACAGTAATATCTCCACATTGCACGGTGCAATTCTGAAATTTTTAGCTTTTTCCTGTTAATCCTAGCATGATAAAGAAGATTCAAAGAGAGTGAGATGCCAGCTCCTTTCATTCAGTCAGTAGCTTCAAACATTTCTGGTATATGAAAAACATGTTTTTCAATGGCAAAAATCAATGAATATTGTAAATGCACAAACAGTAATATCTCCACATTGCAAGGTGCAATTCTGAAATTTTTTGCTTTTTCCTGCTAATCCTAGCATGATAAAGAAGATTCAAAGAGAGTGAGATGCCAGCTCCTTTCATTCAGTCAGTAGCTTCAAACATTTCTGGTATATGAAAAACATGTTTTTCAATGGCAAAAATCAATGAATATTGTAAATGCACAAACAGTAATATCTCCACATTGCACGGTGCAATTCTGAAATTTTTTGCTTTTTCCTGCTAATCCTAGCATGATAAAGAAGATTCAAAGAGAGTGAGATGCCAGCTCCTTTCATTCAGTCAGTAGCTTCAAACATTTCTGGTATATGAAAAACATGTTTTTCAATGGCAAAAATCAATGAATATTGTAAATGCACAAACAGTAATATCTCCACATTGCACGGTGCAATTCTGAAATTTTTAGCTTTTTCCTGTTAATCCTAGCATGATAAAGAAGATTCAAAGAGAGTGAGATGCCAGCTCCTTTCATTCAGTCAGTAGCTTCAAACATTTCTGGTATATGAAAAACATGTTTTTCAATGGCAAAAATCAATGAATATTGTAAATGCACAAACAGTAATATCTCCACATTGCACGGTGCAATTCTGAAATTTTTAGCTTTTTCCTGTTAATCCTAGCATGATAAAGAAGATTCAAAGAGAGTGAGATGCCAGCTCCTTTCATTCAGTCAGTAGCTTCAAACATTTCTGGTATATGAAAAACATGTTTTTCAATGGCAAAAATCAATGAATATTGTAAATGCACAAACAGTAATATCTCCACATTGCAAGGTGCAATTCTGAAATTTTTTGCTTTTTCCTGCTAATCCTAGCATGATAAAGAAGATTCAAAGAGAGTGAGATGCCAGCTCCTTTCATTCAGTCAGTAGCTTCAAACATTTCTGGTATATGAAAAACATGTTTTTCAATGGCAAAAATCAATGAATATTGTAAATGCACAAACAGTAATATCTCCACATTGCACGGTGCAATTCTGAAATTTTTTGCTTTTTCCTGCTAATCCTAGCATGATAAAGAAGATTCAAAGAGAGTGAGATGCCAGCTCCTTTCATTCAGTCAGTAGCTTCAAACATTTCTGGACGTTTTTCAATGGCAAAAATCAATGAATATTGTAAATGCACAAACAGTAATATCTCCACATTGCACGGTGCAATTCTGAAATTTTTTGCTTTTTCCTGCTAATCCTAGCATGATAAAGAAGATTCAAAGAGAGTGAGATGCCAGCTCCTTTCATTCAGTCAGTAGCTTCAAACATTTCTGGTATATGAAAAACATGTTTTTCAATGGCAAAAATCAATGAATATTGTAAATGCACAAACAGTAATATCTCCACATTGCACGGTGCAATTCTGAAATTTTTAGCTTTTTCCTGCTAATCCTAGCATGATAAAGAAGATTCAAAGAGAGTGAGATGCCTGCTCCTTTCATTCAGTCAGTAGCTTCAAACATTTCTGGTATATGAAAAACATGTTTTTCAATGGCAAAAATCAATGAATATTGTAAATGCACAAACAGTAATATCTCCACATTGCAAGGTGCAATTCTGAAATTTTTAGCTTTTTCCTGTTAATCCTAGCATGATAAAGAAGATTCAAAGAGAGTGAGATGCCAGCTCCTTTCATTCAGTCAGTAGCTTCAAACATTTCTGGTATATGAAAAACATGTTTTTCAATGGCAAAAATCAATGAATATTGTAAATGCACAAACAGTAATATCTCCACATTGCACGGTGCAATTCTGAAATTTTTTGCTTTTTCCTGCTAATCCTAGCATGATAAAGAAGATTCAAAGAGAGTGAGATGCCAGCTCCTTTCATTCAGTCAGTAGCTTCAAACATTTCTGGACGTTTTTCAATGGCAAAAATCAATGAATATTGTAAATGCACAAACAGTAATATCTCCACATTGCACGGTGCAATTCTGAAATTTTTTGCTTTTTCCTGCTAATCCTAGCATGATAAAGAAGATTCAAAGAGAGTGAGATGCCAGCTCCTTTCATTCAGTCAGTAGCTTCAAACATTTCTGGTATATGAAAAACATGTTTTTCAATGGCAAAAATCAATGAATATTGTAAATGCACAAAACAGTAATATCTCCACATTGCAAGGTGCAATTCTGAAATTTTTAGCTTTTTCCTGTTAATCCTAGCATGATAAAGAAGATTCAAAGAGAGTGAGATGCCAGCTCCTTTCATTCAGTCAGTAGCTTCAAACATTTCTGGTATATGAAAAACATGTTTTTCAATGGCAAAAATCAATGAATATTGTAAATGCACAAACAGTAATATCTCCACATTGCACGGTGCAATTCTGAAATTTTTAGCTTTTTCCTGCTAATCCTAGCATGATAAAGAAGATTCAAAGAGAGTGAGATGCCAGCTCCTTTCATTCAGTCAGTAGCTTCAAACATTTCTGGACGTTTTTCAATGGCAAAAATCAATGAATATTGTAAATGCACAAACAGTAATATCTCCACATTGCAAGGTGCAATTCTGAAATTTTTTGCTTTTTCCTGCTAATCCTAGCATGATAAAGAAGATTCAAAGAGAGTGAGATGCCAGCTCCTTTCATTCAGTCAGTAGCTTCAAACATTTCTGGACATTTTTCAATGGCAAAAATCAATGAATATTGTAAATGCACAAACAGTAATATCTCCACATTGCACGGTGCAATTCTGAAATTTTTAGCTTTTTCCTGTTAATACCAGCATGATAAAGAAGATTCAAAGAGAGTGAGATGCCAGCTCCTTTCATTCAGTCAGTAGCTTCAAACATTTCTGGTATATGAAAAACATGTTTTTCAATGGCAAAAATCAATGAATATTGTAAATGCACAAACAGTAATATCTCCACATTGCACGGTGCAATTCTGAAATTTTTTGCTTTTTCCTGTTAAACCTAGCATGATAAAGAAGATTCAAAGAGAGTGAGATGCCAGCTCCTTTCATTCAGTCAGTAGCTTCAAACATTTCTGGTATATGAAAAACATGTTTTTCAATGGCAAAAATCAATGAATATTGTAAATGCACAAACAGTAATATCTCCACATTGCACGGTGCAATTCTTAAATTTTTAGCTTTTTCCTGTTAATCCTAGCATGATAAAGAAGATTCAAAGAGAGTGAGATGCCAGCTCCTTTCATTCAGTCAGTAGCTTCAAACATTTCTGGTATATGAAAAACATGTTTTTCAATGGCAAAAATCAATGAATATTGTAAATGCACAAACAGTAATATCTCCACATTGCACGGTGCAATTCTGAAATTTTTAGCTTTTTCCTGCTAATCCTAGCATGATAAAGAAGATTCAAAGAGAGTGAGATGCCAGCTCCTTTCATTCAGTCAGTAGCTTCAAACATTTCTGGTATATGAAAAACATGTTTTTCAATGGCAAAAATCAATGAATATTGTAAATGCACAAACAGTAATATCTCCACATTGCAAGGTGCAATTCTGAAATTTTTAGCTTTTTCCTGTTAATCCTAGCATGATAAAGAAGATTCAAAGAGAGTGAGATGCCAGCTCCTTTCATTCAGTCAGTAGCTTCAAACATTTCTGGTATATGAAAAACATGTTTTTCAATGGCAAAAATCAATGAATATTGTAAATGCACAAACAGTAATATCTCCACATTGCACAGTGCAATTCTGAAATTTTTAGCTTTTTCCTGCTAATCCTAGCATGATAAAGAAGATTCAAAGAGAGTGAGATGCCAGCTCCTTTCATTCAGTCAGTAGCTTCAAACATTTCTGGACGTTTTTCAATGGCAAAAATCAATGAATATTGTAAATGCACAAACAGTAATATCTCCACATTGCAAGGTGCAATTCTGAAATTTTTTGCTTTTTCCTGCTAATCCTAGCATGATAAAGAAGATTCAAAGAGAGTGAGATGCCAGCTCCTTTCATTCAGTCAGTAGCTTCAAACATTTCTGGACGTTTTTCAATGGCAAAAATCAATGAATATTGTAAATGCACAAACAGTAATATCTCCACATTGCACGGTGCAATTCTGAAATTTTTAGCTTTTTCCTGTTAATCCTAGCATGATAAAGAAGATTCAAAGAGAGTGAGATGCCAGCTCCTTTCATTCAGTCAGTAGCTTCAAACATTTCTGGTATATGAAAAACATGTTTTTCAATGGCAAAAATCAATGAATATTGTAAATGCACAAACAGTAATATCTCCACATTGCACGGTGCAATTCTGAAATTTTTTGCTTTTTCCTGTTAATCCTAGCATGATAAAGAAGATTCAAAGAGAGTGAGATGCCAGCTCCTTTCATTCAGTCAGTAGCTTCAAACATTTCTGGTATATGAAAAACATGTTTTTCAATGGCAAAAATCAATGAATATTGTAAATGCACAAACAGTAATATCTCCACATTGCACGGTGCAATTCTGAAATTTTTAGCTTTTTCCTGTTAATCCTAGCATGATAAAGAAGATTCAAAGAGAGTGAGATGCCAGCTCCTTTCATTCAGTCAGTAGCTTCAAACATTTCTGGTATATGAAAAACATGTTTTTCAATGGCAAAAATCAATGAATATTGTAAATGCACAAACAGTAATATCTCCACATTGCACGGTGCAATTCTGAAATTTTTTGCTTTTTCCTGCTAATCCTAGCATGATAAAGAAGATTCAAAGAGAGTGAGATGCCAGCTCCTTTCATTCAGTCAGTAGCTTCAAACATTTCTGGGATATGAAAAACATGTTTTTCAATGGCAAAAATCAATGAATATTGTAAATGCACAAACAGTAATATCTCCACATTGCACGGTGCAATTCTGAAATTTTTTGCTTTTTCCTGTTAATCCTAGCATGATAAAGAAGATTCAAAGAGAGTGAGATGCCAGCTCCTTTCATTCAGTCAGTAGCTTCAAACATTTCTGGTATATGAAAAACATGTTTTTCAATGGCAAAAATCAATGAATATTGTAAATGCACAAACAGTAATATCTCCACATTGCAAGGTGCAATTCTGAAATTTTTAGCTTTTTCCTGTTAATCCTAGCATGATAAAGAAGATTCAAAGAGAGTGAGATGCCAGCTCCTTTCATTCAGTCAGTAGCTTCAAACATTTCTGGTATATGAAAAACATGTTTTTCAATGGCAAAAATCAATGAATATTGTAAATGCACAAACAGTAATATCTCCACATTGCAAGGTGCAATTCTGAAATTTTTAGCTTTTTCCTGTTAATCCTAGCATGATAAAGAAGATTCAAAGAGAGTGAGATGCCAGCTCCTTTCATTCAGTCAGTAGCTTCAAACATTTCTGGACGTTTTTCAATGGCAAAAATCAATGAATATTGTAAATGCACAAACAGTAATATCTCCACATTGCAAGGTGCAATTCTGAAATTTTTAGCTTTTTCCTGCTAATCCTAGCATGATAAAGAAGATTCAAAGAGAGTGAGATGCCAGCTCCTTTCATTCAGTCAGTAGCTTCAAACATTTCTGGTATATGAAAAACATGTTTTTCAATGGCAAAAATCAATGAATATTGTAAATGCACAAACAGTAATATCTCCACATTGCAAGGTGCAATTCTGAAATTTTTAGCTTTTTCCTGTTAATCCTAGCATGATAAAGAAGATTCAAAGAGAGTGAGATGCCAGCTCCTTTCATTCAGTCAGTAGCTTCAAACATTTCTGGTATATGAAAAACATGTTTTTCAATGGCAAAAATCAATGAATATTGTAAATGCACAAACAGTAATATCTCCACATTGCAAGGTGCAATTCTGAAATTTTTAGCTTTTTCCTGTTAATCCTAGCATGATAAAGAAGATTCAAAGAGAGTGAGATGCCAGCTCCTTTCATTCAGTCAGTAGCTTCAAACATTTCTGGACGTTTTTCAATGGCAAAAATCAATGAATATTGTAAATGCACAAACAGTAATATCTCCACATTGCAAGGTGCAATTCTGAAATTTTTAGCTTTTTCCTGCTAATCCTAGCATGATAAAGAAGATTCAAAGAGAGTGAGATGCCAGCTCCTTTCATTCAGTCAGTAGCTTCAAACATTTCTGGTATATGAAAAACATGTTTTTCAATGGCAAAAATCAATGAATATTGTAAATGCACAAACAGTAATATCTCCACATTGCACGGTGCAATTCTGAAATTTTTAGCTTTTTCCTGTTAATCCTAGCATGATAAAGAAGATTCAAAGAGAGTGAGATGCCAGCTCCTTTCATTCAGTCAGTAGCTTCAAACATTTCTGGTATATGAAAAACATGTTTTTCAATGGCAAAAATCAATGAATATTGTAAATGCACAAACAGTAATATCTCCACATTGCACGGTGCAATTCTGAAATTTTTAGCTTTTTCCTGTTAATCCTAGCATGATAAAGAAGATTCAAAGAGAGTGAGATGCCAGCTCCTTTCATTCAGTCAGTAGCTTCAAACATTTCTGGTATATGAAAAACATGTTTTTCAATGGCAAAAATCAATGAATATTGTAAATGCACAAACAGTAATATCTCCACATTGCAAGGTGCAATTCTGAAATTTTTTGCTTTTTCCTGCTAATCCTAGCATGATAAAGAAGATTCAAAGAGAGTGAGATGCCAGCTCCTTTCATTCAGTCAGTAGCTTCAAACATTTCTGGTATATGAAAAACATGTTTTTCAATGGCAAAAATCAATGAATATTGTAAATGCACAAACAGTAATATCTCCACATTGCACGGTGCAATTCTGAAATTTTTTGCTTTTTCCTGCTAATCCTAGCATGATAAAGAAGATTCAAAGAGAGTGAGATGCCAGCTCCTTTCATTCAGTCAGTAGCTTCAAACATTTCTGGTATATGAAAAACATGTTTTTCAATGGCAAAAATCAATGAATATTGTAAATGCACAAACAGTAATATCTCCACATTGCAAGGTGCAATTCTGAAATTTTTAGCTTTTTCCTGTTAATCCTAGCATGATAAAGAAGATTCAAAGAGAGTGAGATGCCAGCTCCTTTCATTCAGTCAGTAGCTTCAAACATTTCTGGACGTTTTTCAATGGCAAAAATCAATGAATATTGTAAATGCACAAACAGTAATATCTCCACATTGCAAGGTGCAATTCTGAAATTTTTAGCTTTTTCCTGCTAATCCTAGCATGATAAAGAAGATTCAAAGAGAGTGAGATGCCAGCTCCTTTCATTCAGTCAGTAGCTTCAAACATTTCTGGTATATGAAAAACATGTTTTTCAATGGCAAAAATCAATGAATATTGTAAATGCACAAACAGTAATATCTCCACATTGCAAGGTGCAATTCTGAAATTTTTAGCTTTTTCCTGTTAATCCTAGCATGATAAAGAAGATTCAAAGAGAGTGAGATGCCAGCTCCTTTCATTCAGTCAGTAGCTTCAAACATTTCTGGTATATGAAAAACATGTTTTTCAATGGCAAAAATCAATGAATATTGTAAATGCACAAACAGTAATATCTCCACATTGCAAGGTGCAATTCTGAAATTTTTAGCTTTTTCCTGTTAATCCTAGCATGATAAAGAAGATTCAAAGAGAGTGAGATGCCAGCTCCTTTCATTCAGTCAGTAGCTTCAAACATTTCTGGACGTTTTTCAATGGCAAAAATCAATGAATATTGTAAATGCACAAACAGTAATATCTCCACATTGCAAGGTGCAATTCTGAAATTTTTAGCTTTTTCCTGCTAATCCTAGCATGATAAAGAAGATTCAAAGAGAGTGAGATGCCAGCTCCTTTCATTCAGTCAGTAGCTTCAAACATTTCTGGTATATGAAAAACATGTTTTTCAATGGCAAAAATCAATGAATATTGTAAATGCACAAACAGTAATATCTCCACATTGCACGGTGCAATTCTGAAATTTTTAGCTTTTTCCTGTTAATCCTAGCATGATAAAGAAGATTCAAAGAGAGTGAGATGCCAGCTCCTTTCATTCAGTCAGTAGCTTCAAACATTTCTGGTATATGAAAAACATGTTTTTCAATGGCAAAAATCAATGAATATTGTAAATGCACAAACAGTAATATCTCCACATTGCACGGTGCAATTCTGAAATTTTTAGCTTTTTCCTGTTAATCCTAGCATGATAAAGAAGATTCAAAGAGAGTGAGATGCCAGCTCCTTTCATTCAGTCAGTAGCTTCAAACATTTCTGGTATATGAAAAACATGTTTTTCAATGGCAAAAATCAATGAATATTGTAAATGCACAAACAGTAATATCTCCACATTGCAAGGTGCAATTCTGAAATTTTTTGCTTTTTCCTGCTAATCCTAGCATGATAAAGAAGATTCAAAGAGAGTGAGATGCCAGCTCCTTTCATTCAGTCAGTAGCTTCAAACATTTCTGGTATATGAAAAACATGTTTTTCAATGGCAAAAATCAATGAATATTGTAAATGCACAAACAGTAATATCTCCACATTGCACGGTGCAATTCTGAAATTTTTTGCTTTTTCCTGCTAATCCTAGCATGATAAAGAAGATTCAAAGAGAGTGAGATGCCAGCTCCTTTCATTCAGTCAGTAGCTTCAAACATTTCTGGTATATGAAAAACATGTTTTTCAATGGCAAAAATCAATGAATATTGTAAATGCACAAACAGTAATATCTCCACATTGCAAGGTGCAATTCTGAAATTTTTTGCTTTTTCCTGCTAATCCTAGCATGATAAAGAAGATTCAAAGAGAGTGAGATGCCAGCTCCTTTCATTCAGTCAGTAGCTTCAAACATTTCTGGTATATGAAAAACATGTTTTTCAATGGCAAAAATCAATGAATATTGTAAATGCACAAACAGTAATATCTCCACATTGCACGGTGCAATTCTGAAATTTTTTGCTTTTTCCTGCTAATCCTAGCATGATAAAGAAGATTCAAAGAGAGTGAGATGCCAGCTCCTTTCATTCAGTCAGTAGCTTCAAACATTTCTGGATGTTTTTCAATGGCAAAAATCAATGAATATTGTAAATGCACAAACAGTAATATCTCCACATTGCACGGTGCAATTCTGAAATTTTTTGCTTTTTCCTGCTAATCCTAGCATGATAAAGAAGATTCAAAGAGAGTGAGATGCCAGCTCCTTTCATTCAGTCAGTAGCTTCAAACATTTCTGGTATATGAAAAACATGTTTTTCAATGGCAAAAATCAATGAATATTGTAAATGCACAAACAGCAATATCTCCACATTGCACGGTGCAATTCTGAAATTTTTAGCTTTTTCCTGCTAATCCTAGCATGATAAAGAAGATTCAAAGAGAGTGAGATGCCTGCTCCTTTCATTCAGTCAGTAGCTTCAAACATTTCTGGTATATGAAAAACATGTTTTTCAATGGCAAAAATCAATGAATATTGTAAATGCACAAACAGTAATATCTCCACATTGCAAGGTGCAATTCTGAAATTTTTAGCTTTTTCCTGTTAATCCTAGCATGATAAAGAAGATTCAAAGAGAGTGAGATGCCAGCTCCTTTCATTCAGTCAGTAGCTTCAAACATTTCTGGTATATGAAAAACATGTTTTTCAATGGCAAAAATCAATGAATATTGTAAATGCACAAACAGTAATATCTCCACATTGCACGGTGCAATTCTGAAATTTTTTGCTTTTTCCTGCTAATCCTAGCATGATAAAGAAGATTCAAAGAGAGTGAGATGCCAGCTCCTTTCATTCAGTCAGTAGCTTCAAACATTTCTGGACGTTTTTCAATGGCAAAAATCAATGAATATTGTAAATGCACAAACAGTAATATCTCCACATTGCACGGTGCAATTCTGAAATTTTTTGCTTTTTCCTGCTAATCCTAGCATGATAAAGAAGATTCAAAGAGAATGAGATGCCAGCTCCTTTCATTCAGTCAGTAGCTTCAAACATTTCTGGTATATGAAAAACATGTTTTTCAATGGCAAAAATCAATGAATATTGTAAATGCACAAAACAGTAATATCTCCACATTGCAAGGTGCAATTCTGAAATTTTTAGCTTTTTCCTGTTAATCCTAGCATGATAAAGAAGATTCAAAGAGAGTGAGATGCCAGCTCCTTTCATTCAGTCAGTAGCTTCAAACATTTCTGGTATATGAAAAACATGTTTTTCAATGGCAAAAATCAATGAATATTGTAAATGCACAAACAGTAATATCTCCACATTGCACGGTGCAATTCTAAAATTTTTAGCTTTTTCCTGCTAATCCTAGCATGATAAAGAAGATTCAAAGAGAGTGAGATGCCAGCTCCTTTCATTCAGTCAGTAGCTTCAAACATTTCTGGACGTTTTTCAATGGCAAAAATCAATGAATATTGTAAATGCACAAACAGTAATATCTCCACATTGCAAGGTGCAATTCTGAAATTTTTTGCTTTTTCCTGCTAATCCTAGCATGATAAAGAAGATTCAAAGAGAGTGAGATGCCAGCTCCTTTCATTCAGTCAGTAGCTTCAAACATTTCTGGACATTTTTCAATGGCAAAAATCAATGAATATTGTAAATGCACAAACAGTAATATCTCCACATTGCACGGTGCAATTCTGAAATTTTTAGCTTTTTCCTGTTAATACCAGCATGATAAAGTAGATTCAAAGAGAGTGAGATGCCAGCTCCTTTCATTCAGTCAGTAGCTTCAAACATTTCTGGTATATGAAAAACATGTTTTTCAATGGCAAAAATCAATGAATATTGTAAATGCACAAACAGTAATATCTCCACATTGCACAGTGCAATTCTGAAATTTTTTGCTTTTTCCTGTTAATCCTAGCATGATAAAGAAGATTCAAAGAGAGTGAGATGCCAGCTCCTTTCATTCAGTCAGTAGCTTCAAACATTTCTGGTATATGAAAAACATGTTTTTCAATGGCAAAAATCAATGAATATTGTAAATGCACAAACAGTAATATCTCCACATTGCACGGTGCAATTCTGAAATTTTTAGCTTTTTCCTGTTAATCCTAGCATGATAAAGAAGATTCAAAGAGAGTGAGATGCCAGCTCCTTTCATTCAGTCAGTAGCTTCAAACATTTCTGGTATATGAAAAACATGTTTTTCAATGGCAAAAATCAATGAATATTGTAAATGCACAAACAGTAATATCTCCACATTGCACGGTGCAATTCTGAAATTTTTAGCTTTTTCCTGCTAATCCTAGCATGATAAAGAAGATTCAAAGAGAGTGAGATGCCAGCTCCTTTCATTCAGTCAGTAGCTTCAAACATTTCTGGTATATGAAAAACATGTTTTTCAATGGCAAAAATCAATGAATATTGTAAATGCACAAACAGTAATATCTCCACATTGCAAGGTGCAATTCTGAAATTTTTAGCTTTTTCCTGTTAATCCTAGCATGATAAAGAAGATTCAAAGAGAGTGAGATGCCAGCTCCTTTCATTCAGTCAGTAGCTTCAAACATTTCTGGTATATGAAAAACATGTATTTCAATGGCAAAAATCAATGAATATTGTAAATGCACAAACAGTAATATCTCCACATTGCACGGTGCAATTCTGAAATTTTTAGCTTTTTCCTGCTAATCCTAGCATGATAAAGAAGATTCAAAGAGAGTGAGATGCCAGCTCCTTTCATTCAGTCAGTAGCTTCAAACATTTCTGGACGTTTTTCAATGGCAAAAATCAATGAATATTGTAAATGCACAAACAGTAATATCTCCACATTACAAGGTGCAATTCTGAAATTTTTTGCTTTTTCCTGCTAATCCTAGCATGATAAAGAAGATTCAAAGAGAGTGAGATGCCAGCTCCTTTCATTCAGTCAGTAGCTTCAAACATTTCTGGACGTTTTTCAATGGCAAAAATCAATGAATATTGTAAATGCACAAACAGTAATATCTCCACATTGCACGGTGCAATTCTGAAATTTTTAGCTTTTTCCTGTTAATCCTAGCATGATAAAGAAGATTCAAAGAGAGTGAGATGCCAGCTCCTTTCATTCAGTCAGTAGCTTCAAACATTTCTGGTATATGAAAAACATGTTTTTCAATGGCAAAAATCAATGAATATTGTAAATGCACAAACAGTAATATCTCCACATTGCACGGTGCAATTCTGAAATTTTTTGCTTTTTCCTGTTAATCCTAGCATGATAAAGAAGATTCAAAGAGAGTGAGATGCCAGCTCCTTTCATTCAGTCAGTAGCTTCAAACATTTCTGGTATATGAAAAACATGTTTTTCAATGGCAAAAATCAATGAATATTGTAAATGCACAAACAGTAATATCTCCACATTGCACGGTGCAATTCTGAAATTTTTAGCTTTTTCCTGTTAATCCTAGCATGATAAAGAAGATTCAAAGAGAGTGAGATGCCAGCTCCTTTCATTCAGTCAGTAGCTTCAAACATTTCTGGTATATGAAAAACATGTTTTTCAATGGCAAAAATCAATGAATATTGTAAATGCACAAACAGTAATATCTCCACATTGCACGGTGCAATTCTGAAATTTTTTGCTTTTTCCTGCTAATCCTAGCATGATAAAGAAGATTCAAAGAGAGTGAGATGCCAGCTCCTTTCATTCAGTCAGTAGCTTCAAACATTTCTGGTATATGAAAAACATGTTTTTCAATGGCAAAAATCAATGAATATTGTAAATGCACAAACAGTAATATCTCCACATTGCACGGTGCAATTCTGAAATTTTTTGCTTTTTCCTGTTAATCCTAGCATGATAAAGAAGATTCAAAGAGAGTGAGATGCCAGCTCCTTTCATTCAGTCAGTAGCTTCAAACATTTCTGGTATATGAAAAACATGTTTTTCAATGGCAAAAATCAATGAATATTGTAAATGCACAAACAGTAATATCTCCACATTGCAAGGTGCAATTCTGAAATTTTTAGCTTTTTCCTGTTAATCCTAGCATGATAAAGAAGATTCAAAGAGAGTGAGATGCCAGCTCCTTTCATTCAGTCAGTAGCTTCAAACATTTCTGGTATATGAAAAACATGTTTTTCAATGGCAAAAATCAATGAATATTGTAAATGCACAAACAGTAATATCTCCACATTGCAAGGTGCAATTCTGAAATTTTTAGCTTTTTCCTGTTAATCCTAGCATGATAAAGAAGATTCAAAGAGAGTGAGATGCCAGCTCCTTTCATTCAGTCAGTAGCTTCAAACATTTCTGGACGTTTTTCAATGGCAAAAATCAATGAATATTGTAAATGCACAAACAGTAATATCTCCACATTGCAAGGTGCAATTCTGAAATTTTTAGCTTTTTCCTGCTAATCCTAGCATGATAAAGAAGATTCAAAGAGAGTGAGATGCCAGCTCCTTTCATTCAGTCAGTAGCTTCAAACATTTCTGGTATATGAAAAACATGTTTTTCAATGGCAAAAATCAATGAATATTGTAAATGCACAAACAGTAATATCTCCACATTGCAAGGTGCAATTCTGAAATTTTTAGCTTTTTCCTGTTAATCCTAGCATGATAAAGAATATTCAAAGAGAGTGAGATGCCAGCTCCTTTCAGTCAGTAGCTTCAAACATTTCTGGTATATGAAAAACATGTTTTTCAATGGCAAAAATCAATGAATATTGTAAATGCACAAACAGTAATATCTCCACATTGCACGGTGCAATTCTGAAATTTTTAGCTTTTTCCTGCTAATCCTAGCATGATAAAGAAGATTCAAAGAGAGTGAGATGCCAGCTCCTTTCATTCAGTCAGTAGCTTCAAACATTTCTGGACGTTTTTCAATGGCAAAAATCAATGAATATTGTAAATGCACAAACAGTAATATCTCCACATTGCAAGGTGCAATTCTGAAATTTTTTGCTTTTTCCTGCTAATCCTAGCATGATAAAGAAGATTCAAAGAGAGTGAGATGCCAGCTCCTTTCATTCAGTCAGTAGCTTCAAACATTTCTGGACGTTTTTCAATGGCAAAAATCAATGAATATTGTAAATGCACAAACAGTAATATCTCCACATTGCACGGTGCAATTCTGAAATTTTTAGCTTTTTCCTGTTAATCCTAGCATGATAAAGAAGATTCAAAGAGAGTGAGATGCCAGCTCCTTTCATTCAGTCAGTAGCTTCAAACATTTCTGGTATATGAAAAACATGTTTTTCAATGGCAAAAATCAATGAATATTGTAAATGCACAAACAGTAATATCTCCACATTGCACGGTGCAATTCTGAAATTTTTTGCTTTTTCCTGTTAATCCTAGCATGATAAAGAAGATTCAAAGAGAGTGAGATGCCAGCTCCTTTCATTCAGTCAGTAGCTTCAAACATTTCTGGTATATGAAAAACATGTTTTTCAATGGCAAAAATCAATGAATATTGTAAATGCACAAACAGTAATATCTCCACATTGCACGGTGCAATTCTGAAATTTTTAGCTTTTTCCTGTTAATCCTAGCATGATAAAGAAGATTCAAAGAGAGTGAGATGCCAGCTCCTTTCATTCAGTCAGTAGCTTCAAACATTTCTGGTATATGAAAAACATGTTTTTCAATGGCAAAAATCAATGAATATTGTAAATGCACAAACAGTAATATCTCCACATTGCACGGTGCAATTCTGAAATTTTTTGCTTTTTCCTGCTAATCCTAGCATGATAAAGAAGATTCAAAGAGAGTGAGATGCCAGCTCCTTTCATTCAGTCAGTAGCTTCAAACATTTCTGGTATATGAAAAACATGTTTTTCAATGGCAAAAATCAATGAATATTGTAAATGCACAAACAGTAATATCTCCACATTGCACGGTGCAATTCTGAAATTTTTTGCTTTTTCCTGTTAATCCTAGCATGATAAAGAAGATTCAAAGAGAGTGAGATGCCAGCTCCTTTCATTCAGTCAGTAGCTTCAAACATTTCTGGTATATGAAAAACATGTTTTTCAATGGCAAAAATCAATGAATATTGTAAATGCACAAACAGTAATATCTCCACATTGCAAGGTGCAATTCTGAAATTTTTAGCTTTTTCCTGTTAATCCTAGCATGATAAAGAAGATTCAAAGAGAGTGAGATGCCAGCTCCTTTCATTCAGTCAGTAGCTTCAAACATTTCTGGTATATGAAAAACATGTTTTTCAATGGCAAAAATCAATGAATATTGTAAATGCACAAACAGTAATATCTCCACATTGCAAGGTGCAATTCTGAAATTTTTAGCTTTTTCCTGTTAATCCTAGCATGATAAAGAAGATTCAAAGAGAGTGAGATGCCAGCTCCTTTCATTCAGTCAGTAGCTTCAAACATTTCTGGACGTTTTTCAATGGCAAAAATCAATGAATATTGTAAATGCACAAACAGTAATATCTCCACATTGCAAGGTGCAATTCTGAAATTTTTAGCTTTTTCCTGCTAATCCTAGCATGATAAAGAAGATTCAAAGAGAGTGAGATGCCAGCTCCTTTCATTCAGTCAGTAGCTTCAAACATTTCTGGTATATGAAAAACATGTTTTTCAATGGCAAAAATCAATGAATATTGTAAATGCACAAACAGTAATATCTCCACATTGCAAGGTGCAATTCTGAAATTTTTAGCTTTTTCCTGTTAATCCTAGCATGATAAAGAAGATTCAAAGAGAGTGAGATGCCAGCTCCTTTCATTCAGTCAGTAGCTTCAAACATTTCTGGTATATGAAAAACATGTTTTTCAATGGCAAAAATCAATGAATATTGTAAATGCACAAACAGTAATATCTCCACATTGCAAGGTGCAATTCTGAAATTTTTAGCTTTTTCCTGTTAATCCTAGCATGATAAAGAAGATTCAAAGAGAGTGAGATGCCAGCTCCTTTCATTCAGTCAGTAGCTTCAAACATTTCTGGACGTTTTTCAATGGCAAAAATCAATGAATATTGTAAATGCACAAACAGTAATATCTCCACATTGCAAGGTGCAATTCTGAAATTTTTAGCTTTTTCCTGCTAATCCTAGCATGATAAAGAAGATTCAAAGAGAGTGAGATGCCAGCTCCTTTCATTCAGTCAGTAGCTTCAAACATTTCTGGTATATGAAAAACATGTTTTTCAATGGCAAAAATCATTGAATATTGTAAATGCACAAACAGTAATATCTCCACATTGCACGGTGCAATTCTGAAATTTTTAGCTTTTTCCTGTTAATCCTAGCATGATAAAGAAGATTCAAAGAGAGTGAGATGCCAGCTCCTTTCATTCAGTCAGTAGCTTCAAACATTTCTGGTATATGAAAAACATGTTTTTCAATGGCAAAAATCAATGAATATTGTAAATGCACAAACAGTAATATCTCCACATTGCACGGTGCAATTCTGAAATTTTTAGCTTTTTCCTGTTAATCCTAGCATGATAAAGAAGATTCAAAGAGAGTGAGATGCCAGCTCCTTTCATTCAGTCAGTAGCTTCAAACATTTCTGGTATATGAAAAACATGTTTTTCAATGGCAAAAATCAATGAATATTGTAAATGCACAAACAGTAATATCTCCACATTGCAAGGTGCAATTCTGAAATTTTTTGCTTTTTCCTGCTAATCCTAGCATGATAAAGAAGATTCAAAGAGAGTGAGATGCCAGCTCCTTTCATTCAGTCAGTAGCTTCAAACATTTCTGGTATATGAAAAACATGTTTTTCAATGGCAAAAATCAATGAATATTGTAAATGCACAAACAGTAATATCTCCACATTGCACGGTGCAATTCTGAAATTTTTTGCTTTTTCCTGCTAATCCTAGCATGATAAAGAAGATTCAAAGAGAGTGAGATGCCAGCTCCTTTCATTCAGTCAGTAGCTTCAAACATTTCTGGACGTTTTTCAATGGCAAAAATCAATGAATATTGTAAATGCACAAACAGTAATATCTCCACATTGCACGGTGCAATTCTGAAATCTTTTGCTTTTTCCTGCTAATCCTAGCATGATAAAGAAGATTCAAAGAGAGTGAGATGCCAGCTCCTTTCATTCAGTCAGTAGCTTCAAACATTTCTGGTATATGAAAAACATGTTTTTCAATGGCAAAAATCAATGAATATTGTAAATGCACAAACAGTAATATCTCCACATTGCAAGGTGCAATTCTGAAATTTTTTGCTTTTTCCTGCTAATCCTAGCATGATAAAGAAGATTCAAAGAGAGTGAGATGCCAGCTCCTTTCATTCAGTCAGTAGCTTCAAACATTTCTGGTATATGAAAAACATGTTTTTCAATAGCAAAAATCAATGAATATTGTAAATGCACAAACAGTAATATCTCCACATTGCACGGTGCAATTCTGAAATTTTTAGCTTTTTCCTGCTAATCCTAGCATGATAAAGAAGATTCAAAGAGAGTGAGATGCCAGCTCCTTTCATTCAGTCAGTAGCTTCAAACATTTCTGGTATATGAAAAACATGTTTTTCAATGGCAAAAATCAATGAATATTGTAAATGCACAAACAGTAATATCTCCACATTGCACGGTGCAATTCTGAAATTTTTTGCTTTTTCCTGTTAATCCTAGCATGATAAAGAAGATTCAAAGAGAGTGAGATGCCAGCTCCTTTCATTCAGTCAGTAGCTTCAAACATTTCTGGACGTTTTTCAATGGCAAAAATCAATGAATATTGTAAATGCACAAACAGTAATATCTCCACATTGCACGGTGCAATTCTGAAATTTTTTGCTTTTTCCTGCTAATCCTAGCATGATAAAGAAGATTCAAAGAGAGTGAGATGCCAGCTCCTTTCATTCAGTCAGTAGCTTCAAACATTTCTGGTATATGAAAAACATGTTTTTCAATGGCAAAAATCAATGAATATTGTAAATGCACAAACAGTAATATCTCCACATTGCACGGTGCAATTCTGAAATTTTTTGCTTTTTCCTGCTAATCCTAGCATGATAAAGAAGATTCAAAGAGAGTGAGATGCCAGCTCCTTTCATTCAGTCAGTAGCTTCAAACATTTCTGGTATATGAAAAACATGTTTTTCAATGGCAAAAATCAATGAATATTGTAAATGCACAAACAGTAATATCTCCACATTGCACGGTGCAATTCTGAAATTTTTTGCTTTTTCCTGTTAATCCTAGCATGATAAAGAAGATTCAAAGAGAGTGAGATGCCAGCTCCTTTCATTCAGTCAGTAGCTTCAAACATTTCTGGACGTTTTTCAATGGCAAAAATCAATGAATATTGTAAATGCACAAACAGTAATATCTCCACATTGCAAGGTGCAATTCTGAAATTTTTAGCTTTTTCCTGCTAATCCTAGCATGATAAAGAAGATTCAAAGAGAGTGAGATGCCAGCTCCTTTCATTCAGTCAGTAGCTTCAAACATTTCTGGTATATGAAAAACATGTTTTTCAATGGCAAAAATCAATGAATATTGTAAATGCACAAACAGTAATATCTCCACATTGCACGGTGCAATTCTGAAATTTTTAGCTTTTTCCTGTTAATCCTAGCATGATAAAGAAGATTCAAAGAGAGTGAGATGCCAGCTCCTTTCATTCAGTCAGTAGCTTCAAACATTTCTGGTATATGAAAAACATGTTTTTCAATGGCAAAAATCAATGAATATTGTAAATGCACAAACAGTAATATCTCCACATTGCACGGTGCAATTCTGAAATTTTTAGCTTTTTCCTGTTAATCCTAGCATGATAAAGAAGATTCAAAGAGAGTGAGATGCCAGCTCCTTTCATTCAGTCAGTAGCTTCAAACATTTCTGGTATATGAAAAACATGTTTTTCAATGGCAAAAATCAATGAATATTGTAAATGCACAAACAGTAATATCTCCACATTGCAAGGTGCAATTCTGAAATTTTTTGCTTTTTCCTGCTAATCCTAGCATGATAAAGAAGATTCAAAGAGAGTGAGATGCCAGCTCCTTTCATTCAGTCAGTAGCTTCAAACATTTCTGGTATATGAAAAACATGTTTTTCAATGGCAAAAATCAATGAATATTGTAAATGCACAAACAGTAATATCTCCACATTGCACGGTGCAATTCTGAAATTTTTTGCTTTTTCCTGCTAATCCTAGCATGATAAAGAAGATTCAAAGAGAGTGAGATGCCAGCTCCTTTCATTCAGTCAGTAGCTTCAAACATTTCTGGTATATGAAAAACATGTTTTTCAATGGCAAAAATCAATGAATATTGTAAATGCACAAACAGTAATATCTCCACATTGCAAGGTGCAATTCTGAAATTTTTTGCTTTTTCCTGCTAATCCTAGCATGATAAAGAAGATTCAAAGAGAGTGAGATGCCAGCTCCTTTCATTCAGTCAGTAGCTTCAAACATTTCTGGTATATGAAAAACATGTTTTTCAATAGCAAAAATCAATGAATATTGTAAATGCACAAACAGTAATATCTCCACATTGCACGGTGCAATTCTGAAATTTTTAGCTTTTTCCTGCTAATCCTAGCATGATAAAGAAGATTCAAAGAGAGTGAGATGCCAGCTCCTTTCATTCAGTCAGTAGCTTCAAACATTTCTGGTATATGAAAAACATGTTTTTCAATGGCAAAAATCAATGAATATTGTAAATGCACAAACAGTAATATCTCCCCATTGCACGGTGCAATTCTGAAATTTTTTGCTTTTTCCTGTTAATCCTAGCATGATAAAGAAGATTCAAAGAGAGTGAGATGCCAGCTCCTTTCATTCAGTCAGTAGCTTCAAACATTTCTGGACGTTTTTCAATGGCAAAAATCAATGAATATTGTAAATGCACAAACAGTAATATCTCCACATTGCACGGTGCAATTCTGAAATTTTTTGCTTTTTCCTGCTAATCCTAGCATGATAAAGAAGATTCAAAGAGAGTGAGATGCCAGCTCCTTTCATTCAGTCAGTAGCTTCAAACATTTCTGGTATATGAAAAACATGTTTTTCAATGGCAAAAATCAATGAATATTGTAAATGCACAAACAGTAATATCTCCACATTGCACGGTGCAATTCTGAAATTTTTTGCTTTTTCCTGCTAATCCTAGCATGATAAAGAAGATTCAAAGAGAGTGAGATGCCAGCTCCTTTCATTCAGTCAGTAGCTTCAAACATTTCTGGTATATGAAAAACATGTTTTTCAATGGCAAAAATCAATGAATATTGTAAATGCACAAACAGTAATATCTCCACATTGCACGGTGCAATTCTGAAATTTTTTGCTTTTTCCTGCTAATCCTAGCATGATAAAGAAGATTCAAAGAGAGTGAGATGCCAGCTCCTTTCATTCAGTCAGTAGCTTCAAACATTTCTGGTATATGAAAAACATGTTTTTCAATGGCAAAAATCAATGAATATTGTAAATGCACAAACAGTAATATCTCCACATTGCAAGGTGCAATTCTGAAATTTTTAGCTTTTTCCTGTTAATCCTAGCATGATAAAGAAGATTCAAAGAGAGTGAGATGCCAGCTCCTTTCATTCAGTCAGTAGCTTCAAACATTTCTGGTATATGAAAAACATGTTTTTCAATGGCAAAAATCAATGAATATTGTAAATGCACAAACAGTAATATCTCCACATTGCAAGGTGCAATTCTGAAATTTTTAGCTTTTTCCTGTTAATCCTAGCATGATAAAAAAGATTCAAAGAGAGTGAGATGCCAGCTCCTTTCATTCAGTCAGTAGCTTCAAACATTTCTGGTATATGAAAAACATGTTTTTCAATGGCAAAAATCAATGAATATTGTAAATGCACAAAAAGTAATATCTCCACATTGCAAGGTGCAATTCTGAAATTTTTAGCTTTTTCCTGTTAATCCTAGCATGATAAAGAAGATTCAAAGAGAGTGAGATGCCAGCTCCTTTCATTCAGTCAGTAGCTTCAAACATTTCTGGACGTTTTTCAATGGCAAAAATCAATGAATATTGTAAATGCACAAACAGTAATATCTCCACATTGCAAGGTGCAATTCTGAAATTTTTAGCTTTTTCCTGCTAATCCTAGCATGATAAAGAAGATTCAAAGAGAGTGAGATGCCAGCTCCTTTCATTCAGTCAGTAGCTTCAAACATTTCTGGTATATGAAAAACATGTTTTTCAATGGCAAAAATCAATGAATATTGTAAATGCACAAACAGTAATATCTCCACATTGCAAGGTGCAATTCTGAAATTTTTAGCTTTTTCCTGTTAATCCTAGCATGATAAAGAAGATTCAAAGAGAGTGAGATGCCAGCTCCTTTCATTCAGTCAGTAGCTTCAAACATTTCTGGTATATGAAAAACATGTTTTTCAATGGCAAAAATCAATGAATATTGTAAATGCACAAACAGTAATATCTCCACATTGCAAGGTGCAATTCTGAAATTTTTAGCTTTTTCCTGTTAATCCTAGCATGATAAAGAAGATTCAAAGAGAGTGAGATGCCAGCTCCTTTCATTCAGTCAGTAGCTTCAAACATTTCTGGACATTTTTCAATGGCAAAAATCAATGAATATTGTAAATGCACAAACAGTAATATCTCCACATTGCAAGGTGCAATTCTGAAATTTTTAGCTTTTTCCTGCTAATCCTAGCATGATAAAGAAGATTCAAAGAGAGTGAGATGCCAGCTCCTTTCATTCAGTCAGTAGCTTCAAACATTTCTGGTATATGAAAAACATGTTTTTCAATGGCAAAAATCAATGAATATTGTAAATGCACAAACAGTAATATATCCACATTGCACGGTGCAATTCTGAAATTTTTAGCTTTTTCCTGTTAATCCTAGCATGATAAAGAAGATTCAAAGAGAGTGAGATGCCAGCTCCTTTCATTCAGTCAGTAGCTTCAAACATTTCTGGTATATGAAAAACATGTTTTTCAATGGCAAAAATCAATGAATATTGTAAATGCACAAACAGTAATATCTCCACATTGCACGGTGCAATTCTGAAATTTTTAGCTTTTTCCTGTTAATCCTAGCATGATAAAGAAGATTCAAAGAGAGTGAGATGCCAGCTCCTTTCATTCAGTCAGTAGCTTCAAACATTTCTGGACGTTTTTCAATGGCAAAAATCAATGAATATTGTAAATGCACAAACAGTAATATCTCCACATTGCACGGTGCAATTCTGAAATCTTTTGCTTTTTCCTGCTAATCCTAGCATGATAAAGAAGTTTCAAAGAGAGTGAGATGCCAGCTCCTTTCATTCAGTCAGTAGCTTCAAACATTTCTGGTATATGAAAAACATGTTTTTCAATGGCAAAAATCAATGAATATTGTAAATGCACAAACAGTAATATCTCCACATTGCAAGGTGCAATTCTGAAATTTTTTGCTTTTTCCTGTTAATCCTAGCATGATAAAGAAGATTCAAAGAGAGTGAGATGCCAGCTCCTTTCATTCAGTCAGTAGCTTCAAACATTTCTGGTATATGAAAAACATGTTTTTCAATAGCAAAAATCAATGAATATTGTAAATGCACAAACAGTAATATCTCCACATTGCACGGTGCAATTCTGAAATTTTTAGCTTTTTCCTGCTAATCCTAGCATGATAAAGAAGATTCAAAGAGAGTGAGATGCCAGCTCCTTTCATTCAGTCAGTAGCTTCAAACATTTCTGGTATATGAAAAACATGTTTTTCAATGGCAAAAATCAATGAATATTGTAAATGCACAAACAGTAATATCTCCACATTGCACGGTGCAATTCTGAAATTTTTTGCTTTTTCCTGTTAATCCTAGCATGATAAAGAAGATTCAAAGAGAGTGAGATGCCAGCTCCTTTCATTCAGTCAGTAGCTTCAAACATTTCTGGACGTTTTTCAATGGCAAAAATCAATGAATATTGTAAATGCACAAACAGTAATATCTCCACATTGCACGGTGCAATTCTGAAATTTTTTGCTTTTTCCTGCTAATCCTAGCATGATAAAGAAGATTCAAAGAGAGTGAGATGCCAGCTCCTTTCATTCAGTCAGTAGCTTCAAACATTTCTGGTATATGAAAAACATGTTTTTCAATGGCAAAAATCAATGAATATTGTAAATGCACAAACAGTAATATCTCCACATTGCACGGTGCAATTCTGAAATTTTTTGCTTTTTCCTGCTAATCCTAGCATGATAAAGAAGATTCAAAGAGAGTGAGATGCCAGCTCCTTTCATTCAGTCAGTAGCTTCAAACATTTCTGGTATATGAAAAACATGTTTTTCAATGGCAAAAATCAATGAATATTGTAAATGCACAAACAGTAATATCTCCACATTGCACGGTGCAATTCTGAAATTTTTAGCTTTTTCCTGTTAATCCAAGCATGATAAAGAAGATTCAAAGAGAGTGAGATGCCAGCTCCTTTCATTCAGTCAGTAGCTTCAAACATTTCTGGTATATGAAAAACATGTTTTTCAATGGCAAAAATCAATGAATATTGTAAATGCACAAACAGTAATATCTCCACATTGCACGGTGCAATTCTGAAATTTTTTGCTTTTTCCTGCTAATCCTAGCATGATAAAGAAGATTCAAAGAGAGTGAGATGCCAGCTCCTTTCATTCAGTCAGTAGCTTCAAACATTTCTGGACGTTTTTCAATGGCAAAAATCAATGAATATTGTAAATGCACAAACAGTAATATCTCCACATTGCAAGGTGCAATTCTGAAATTTTTTGCTTTTTCCTGCTAATCCTAGCATGATAAAGAAGATTCAAAGAGAGTGAGATGCCAGCTCCTTTCATTCAGTCAGTAGCTTCAAACATTTCTGGACGTTTTTCAATGGCAAAAATCAATGAATATTGTAAATGCACAAACAGTAATATCTCCACATTGCAAGGTGCAATTCTGAAATTTTTTGCTTTTTCCTGCTAATCCTAGCATGATAAAGAAGATTCAAAGAGAGTGAGATGCCAGCTCCTTTCATTCAGTCAGTAGCTTCAAACATTTCTGGTATATGAAAAACATGTTTTTCAATGGCAAAAATCAATGAATATTGTAAATGCACAAACAGTAATATCTCCACATTGCAAGGTGCAATTCTGAAATTTTTTGCTTTTTCCTGCTAATCCTAGCATGATAAAGAAGATTCAAAGAGAGTGAGATGCCAGCTCCTTTCATTCAGTCAGTAGCTTCAAACATTTCTGGTATATGAAAAACATGTTTTTCAATGGCAAAAATCAATGAATATTGTAAATGCACAAACAGTAATATCTCCACATTGCAAGGTGCAATTCTGAAATTTTTTGCTTTTTCCTGCTAATCCTAGCATGATAAAGAAGATTCAAAGAGAGTGAGATGCCAGCTCCTTTCATTCAGTCAGTAGCTTCAAACATTTCTGGACGTTTTTCAATGGCAAAAATCAATGAATATTGTAAATGCACAAACAGTAATATCTCCACATTGCAAGGTGCAATTCTGAAATTTTTAGCTTTTTCCTGTTAATCCTAGCATGATAAAGAAGATTCAAAGAGAGTGAGATGCCAGCTCCTTTCATTCAGTCAGTAGCTTCAAACATTTCTGGTATATGAAAAACATGTTTTTCAATGGCAAAAATCAATGAATATTGTAAATGCACAAACAGTAATATCTCCACATTGCACGGTGCAATTCTGAAATTTTTAGCTTTTTCCTGCTAATCCTAGCATGATAAAGAAGATTCAAAGAGAGTGAGATGCCAGCTCCTTTCATTCAGTCAGTAGCTTCAAACATTTCTGGTATATGAAAAACATGTTTTTCAATGGCAAAAATCAATGAATATTGTAAATGCACAAACAGTAATATCTCCACATTGCACGGTGCAATTCTGAAATTTTTAGCTTTTTCCTGTTAATCCAAGCATGATAAAGAAGATTCAAAGAGAGTGAGATGCCAGCTCCTTTCATTCAGTCAGTAGCTTCAAACATTTCTGGTATATGAAAAACATGTTTTTCAATGGCAAAAATCAATGAATATTGTAAATGCACAAACAGTAATATCTCCACATTGCACGGTGCAATTCTGAAATTTTTTGCTTTTTCCTGCTAATCCTAGCATGATAAAGAAGATTCAAAGAGAGTGAGATGCCAGCTCCTTTCATTCAGTCAGTAGCTTCAAACATTTCTGGACGTTTTTCAATGGCAAAAATCAATGAATATTGTAAATGCACAAACAGTAATATCTCCACATTGCAAGGTGCAATTCTGAAATTTTTTGCTTTTTCCTGCTAATCCTAGCATGATAAAGAAGATTCAAAGAGAGTGAGATGCCAGCTCCTTTCATTCAGTCAGTAGCTTCAAACATTTCTGGACGTTTTTCAATGGCAAAAATCAATGAATATTGTAAATGCACAAACAGTAATATCTCCACATTGCAAGGTGCAATTCTGAAATTTTTTGCTTTTTCCTGCTAATCCTAGCATGATAAAGAAGATTCAAAGAGAGTGAGATGCCAGCTCCTTTCATTCAGTCAGTAGCTTCAAACATTTCTGGTATATGAAAAACATGTTTTTCAATGGCAAAAATCAATGAATATTGTAAATGCACAAACAGTAATATCTCCACATTGCAAGGTGCAATTCTGAAATTTTTTGCTTTTTCCTGCTAATCCTAGCATGATAAAGAAGATTCAAAGAGAGTGAGATGCCAGCTCCTTTCATTCAGTCAGTAGCTTCAAACATTTCTGGTATATGAAAAACATGTTTTTCAATGGCAAAAATCAATGAATATTGTAAATGCACAAACAGTAATATCTCCACATTGCAAGGTGCAATTCTGAAATTTTTTGCTTTTTCCTGCTAATCCTAGCATGATAAAGAAGATTCAAAGAGAGTGAGATGCCAGCTCCTTTCATTCAGTCAGTAGCTTCAAACATTTCTGGACGTTTTTCAATGGCAAAAATCAATGAATATTGTAAATGCACAAACAGTAATATCTCCACATTGCAAGGTGCAATTCTGAAATTTTTAGCTTTTTCCTGTTAATCCTAGCATGATAAAGAAGATTCAAAGAGAGTGAGATGCCAGCTCCTTTCATTCAGTCAGTAGCTTCAAACATTTCTGGTATATGAAAAACATGTTTTTCAATGGCAAAAATCAATGAATATTGTAAATGCACAAACAGTAATATCTCCACATTGCACGGTGCAATTCTGAAATTTTTTGCTTTTTCCTGTTAATCCTAGCATGATAAAGAAGATTCAAAGAGAGTGAGATGCCAGCTCCTTTCATTCAGTCAGTAGCTTCAAACATTTCTGGTATATGAAAAACATGTTTTTCAATGGCAAAAATCAATGAATATTGTAAATGCACAAACAGTAATATCTCCACATTGCAAGGTGCAATTCTGAAATTTTTAGCTTTTTCCTGTTAATCCTAGCATGATAAAGAAGATTCAAAGAGAGTGAGATGCCAGCTCCTTTCATTCAGTCAGTAGCTTCAAACATTTCTGGTATATGAAAAACATGTTTTTCAATGGCAAAAATCAATGAATATTGTAAATGCACAAACAGTAATATCTCCACATTGCAAGGTGCAATTCTGAAATTTTTTGCTTTTTCCTGCTAATCCTAGCATGATAAAGAAGATTCAAAGAGAGTGAGATGCCAGCTCCTTTCATTCAGTCAGTAGCTTCAAACATTTCTGGTATATGAAAAACATGTTTTTCAATGGCAAAAATCAATGAATATTGTAAATGCACAAACAGTAATATCTCCACATTGCAAGGTGCAATTCTGAAATTTTTTGCTTTTTCCTGCTAATCCTAGCATGATAAAGAAGATTCAAAGAGAGTGAGATGCCAGCTCCTTTCATTCAGTCAGTAGCTTCAAACATTTCTGGTATATGAAAAACATGTTTTTCAATGGCAAAAATCAATGAATATTGTAAATGCACAAACAGTAATATCTCCACATTGCACGGTGCAATTCTGAAATTTTTAGCTTTTTCCTGCTAATCCTAGCATGATAAAGAAGATTCAAAGAGAGTGAGATGCCAGCTCCTTTCATTCAGTCAGTAGCTTCAAACATTTCTGGTATATGAAAAACATGTTTTTCAATGGCAAAAATCAATGAATATTGTAAATGCACAAACAGTAATATCTCCACATTGCACGGTGCAATTCTGAAATTTTTTGCTTTTTCCTGTTAATCCTAGCATGATAAAGAAGATTCAAAGAGAGTGAGATGCCAGCTCCTTTCATTCAGTCAGTAGCTTCAAACATTTCTGGACGTTTTTCAATGACAAAAATCAATGAATATTGTAAATGCACAAACAGTAATATCTCCACATTGCACGGTGCAATTCTGAAATTTTTTGCTTTTTCCTGCTAATCCTAGCATGATAAAGAAGATTCAAAGAGAGTGAGATGCCAGCTCCTTTCATTCAGTCAGTAGCTTCAAACATTTCTGGTATATGAAAAACATGTTTTTCAATGGCAAAAATCAATGAATATTGTAAATGCACAAACAGTAATATCTCCACATTGCACGGTGCAATTCTGAAATTTTTTGCTTTTTCCTGCTAATCCTAGCATGATAAAGAAGATTCAAAGAGAGTGAGATGCCAGCTCCTTTCATTCAGTCAGTAGCTTCAAACATTTCTGGTATATGAAAAACATGTTTTTCAATGGCAAAAATCAATGAATATTGTAAATGCACAAACAGTAATATCTCCACATTGCACGGTGCAATTCTGAAATTTTTAGCTTTTTCCTGTTAATCCTAGCATGATAAAGAAGATTCAAAGAGAGTGAGATGCCAGCTCCTTTCATTCAGTCAGTAGCTTCAAACATTTCTGGTATATGAAAAACATGTTTTTCAATGGCAAAAATCAATGAATATTGTAAATGCACAAACAGTAATATCTCCACATTGCACGGTGCAATTCTGAAATTTTTTGCTTTTTCCTGCTAATCCTAGCATGATAAAGAAGATTCAAAGAGAGTGAGATGCCAGCTCCTTTCATTCAGTCAGTAGCTTCAAACATTTCTGGTATATGAAAAACATGTTTTTCAATGGCAAAAATCAATGAATATTGTAAATGCACAAACAGTAATATCTCCACATTGCACGATGCAATTCTGAAATTTTTTGCTTTTTCCTGCTAATCCTAGCATGATAAAGAAGATTCAAAGAGAGTGAGATGCCAGCTCCTTTCATTCAGTCAGTAGCTTCAAACATTTCTGGACGTTTTTCAATGGCAAAAATCAATGAATATTGTAAATGCACAAACAGTAATATCTCCACATTGCAAGGTGCAATTCTGAAATTTTTTGCTTTTTCCTGCTAATCCTAGCATGATAAAGAAGATTCAAAGAGAGTGAGATGCCAGCTCCTTTCATTCAGTCAGTAGCTTCAAACATTTCTGGACGTTTTTCAATGGCAAAAATCAATGAATATTGTAAATGCACAAACAGTAATATCTCCACATTGCAAGGTGCAATTCTGAAATTTTTTGCTTTTTCCTGCTAATCCTAGCATGATAAAGAAGATTCAAAGAGAGTGAGATGCCAGCTCCTTTCATTCAGTCAGTAGCTTCAAACATTTCTGGTATATGAAAAACATGTTTTTCAATGGCAAAAATCAATGAATATTGTAAATGCACAAACAGTAATATCTCCACATTGCAAGGTGCAATTCTGAAATTTTTTGCTTTTTCCTGCTAATCCTAGCATGATAAAGAAGATTCAAAGAGAGTGAGATGCCAGCTCCTTTCATTCAGTCAGTAGCTTCAAACATTTCTGGTATATGAAAAACATGTTTTTGAATGGCAAAAATCAATGAATATTGTAAATGCACAAACAGTAATATCTCCACATTGCACGGTGCAATTCTGAAATTTTTAGCTTTTTCCTGTTAATCCTAGCATGATAAAGAAGATTCAAAGAGAGTGAGATGCCAGCTCCTTTCATTCAGTCAGTAGCTTCAAACATTTCTGGTATATGAAAAACATGTTTTTCAATGGCCAAAATCAATGAATATTGTAAATGCACAAACAGTAATATCTCCACATTGCAAGGTGCAATTCTGAAATTTTTTGCTTTTTCCTGCTAATCCTAGCATGATAAAGAAGATTCAAAGAGAGTGAGATGCCAGCTTCTTTCATTCAGTCAGTAGCTTCAAACATTTCTGGACGTTTTTCAATGGCAAAAATCAATGAATATTGTAAATGCACAAACAGTAATATCTCCACATTGCAAGGTGCAATTCTGAAATTTTTAGCTTTTTCCTGTTAATCCTAGCATGATAAAGAAGATTCAAAGAGAGTGAGATGCCAGCTCCTTTCATTCAGTCAGTAGCTTCAAACATTTCTGGTATATGAAAAACATGTTTTTCAATGGCAAAAATCAATGAATATTGTAAATGCACAAACAGTAATATCTCCACATTGCACGGTGCAATTCTGAAATTTTTTGCTTTTTCCTGTTAATCCTAGCATGATAAAGAAGATTCAAAGAGAGTGAGATGCCAGCTCCTTTCATTCAGTCAGTAGCTTCAAACATTTCTGGTATATGAAAAACATGTTTTTCAATGGCAAAAATCAATGAATATTGTAAATGCACAAACAGTAATATCTCCACATTGCAAGGTGCAATTCTGAAATTTTTAGCTTTTTCCTGTTAATCCTAGCATGATAAAGAAGATTCAAAGAGAGTGAGATGCCAGCTCCTTTCATTCAGTCAGTAGCTTCAAACATTTCTGGTATATGAAAAACATGTTTTTCAATGGCAAAAATCAATGAATATTGTAAATGCACAAACAGTAATATCTCCACATTGCAAGGTGCAATTCTGAAATTTTTAGCTTTTTCCTGTTAATCCTAGCATGATAAAGAAGATTCAAAGAGAGTGAGATGCCAGCTCCTTTCATTCAGTCAGTAGCTTCAAACATTTCTGGACGTTTTTCAATGGCAAAAATCAATGAATATTGTAAATGCACAAACAGTAATATCTCCACATTGCAAGGTGCAATTCTGAAATTTTTTGCTTTTTCCTGCTAATCCTAGCATGATAAAGAAGATTCAAAGAGAGTGAGATGCCAGCTCCTTTCATTCAGTCAGTAGCTTCAAACATTTCTGGACGTTTTTCAATGGCAAAAATCAATGAATATTGTAAATGCACAAACAGTAATATCTCCACATTGCACGGTGCAATTCTGAAATTTTTAGCTTTTTCCTGTTAATCCTAGCATGATAAAGAAGATTCAAAGAGAGTGAGATGCCAGCTCCTTTCATTCAGTCAGTAGCTTCAAACATTTCTGGACGTTTTTCAATGGCAAAAATCAATGAATATTGTAAATGCACAAACAGTAATATCTCCACATTGCACGGTGCAATTCTGAAATTTTTTGCTTTTTCCTGCTAATCCTAGCATGATAAAGAAGATTCAAAGAGAGTGAGATGCCAGCTCCTTTCATTCAGTCAGTAGCTTGAAACATTTCTGGACGTTTTTCAATGGCAAAAATCAATGAATATTGTAAATGCACAAACAGTAATATCTCCACATTGCAAGGTGCAATTCTGAAATTTTTAGCTTTTTCCTGTTAATCCTAGCATGATAAAGAAGATTCAAAGAGAGTGAGATGCCAGCTCCTTTCATTCAGTCAGTAGCTTCAAACATTTCTGGTATATGAAAAACATGTTTTTCAATGGCAAAAATCAATGAATATTGTAAATGCACAAACAGTAATATCTCCACATTGCAAGGTGCAATTCTGAAATTTTTTGCTTTTTCCTGCTAATCCTAGCATGATAAAGAAGATTCAAAGAGAGTGAGATGCCAGCTCCTTTCATTCAGTCAGTAGCTTCAAACATTTCTGGTATATGAAAAACATGTTTTTCAATGGCAAAAATCAATGAATATTGTAAATGCACAAACAGTAATATCTCCACATTGCAAGGTGCAATTCTGAAATTTTTAGCTTTTTCCTGTTAATCCTAGCATGATAAAGAAGATTCAAAGAGAGTGAGATGCCAGCTCCTTTCATTCAGTCAGTAGCTTCAAACATTTCTGGTATATGAAAAACATGTTTTTCAATGGCAAAAATCAATGAATATTGTAAATGCACAAACAGTAATATCTCCACATTGCAAGGTGCAATTCTGAAATTTTTAGCTTTTTCCTGTTAATCCTAGCATGATAAAGAAGATTCAAAGAGAGTGAGATGCCAGCTCCTATCATTCAGTCAGTAGCTTCAAACATTTCTGGACGTTTTTCAATGGCAAAAATCAATGAATATTGTAAATGCACAAACAGTAATATCTCCACATTGCAAGGTGCAATTCTGAAATTTTTTGCTTTTTCCTGCTAATCCTAGCATGATAAAGAAGATTCAAAGAGAGTGAGATGCCAGCTCCTTTCATTCAGTCAGTAGCTTCAAACATTTCTGGACGTTTTTCAATGGCAAAAATCAATGAATATTGTAAATGCACAAACAGTAATATCTCCACATTGCACGGTGCAATTCTGAAATTTTTAGCTTTTTCCTGGTAATCCTAGCATGATAAAGAAGATTCAAAGAGAGTGAGATGCCAGCTCCTTTCATTCAGTCAGTAGCTTCAAACATTTCTGGTATATGAAAAACATGTTTTTCAATGGCAAAAATCAATGAATATTGTAAATGCACAAACAGTAATATCTCCACATTGCACGGTGCAATTCTGAAATTTTTAGCTTTTTCCTGTTAATCCTAGCATGATAACGAACATTCAAAGAGAGTGAGATGCCAGCTCCTTTCATTCAGTCAGTAGCTTCAAACATTTCTGGACGTTTTTCAATGGCAAAAATCAATGAATATTGTAAATGCACAAACAGTAATATCTCCACATTGCAAGGTGCAATTCTGAAATTTTTAGCTTTTTCCTGCTAATCCTAGCATGATAAAGAAGATTCAAAGAGAGTGAGATGCCAGCTCCTTTCATTCAGTCAGTAGCTTCAAACATTTCTGGTATATGAAAAACATGTTTTTCAATGGCAAAAATCAATGAATATTGTAAATGCACAAACAGTAATATCTCCACATTGCAAGGTGCAATTCTGAAATTTTTAGCTTTTTCCTGTTAATTCTAGCATGATAAAGAAGATTCAAAGAGACTGAGATGCCAGCTCCTTTCATTCAGTCAGTAGCTTCAAACATTTCTGGTATATGAAAAACATGTTTTTCAATGGCAAAAATCAATGAATATTGTAAATGCACAAACAGTAATATCTCCACATTGCAAGGTGCAATTCTGAAATTTTTAGCTTTTTCCTGTTAATCCTAGCATGATAAAGAAGATTCAAAGAGAGTGAGATGCCAGCTCCTTTCATTCAGTCAGTAGCTTCAAACATTTCTGTTATATGAAAAACATGTTTTTCAATGGCAAAAATCAATGAATATTGTAAATGCACAAACAGTAATATCTCCACATTGCAAGGTGCAATTCTGAAATTTTTAGCTTTTTCCTGTTAATCCTAGCATGATAAAGAAGATTCAAAGAGAGTGAGATGCCAGCTCCTTTCATTCAGTCAGTAGCTTCAAACATTTCTGGTATATGAAAAACATGTTTTTCAATGGCAAAAATCAATGAATATTGTAAATGCACAAACAGTAATATCTCCACATTGCACGGTGCAATTCTGAAATTTTTAGCTTTTTCCTGTTAATCCTAGCATGATAAAGAAGATTCAAAGAGAGTGAGATGCCAGCTCCTTTCATTCAGTCAGTAGCTTCAAACATTTCTGGTATATGAAAAACATGTTTTTCAATGGCAAAAATCAATGAATATTGTAAATGCACAAACAGTAATATCTCCACATTGCACGGTGCAATTCTGAAATTTTTTGCTTTTTTCCTGCTAATCCTAGCATGATAAAGAAGATTCAAAGAGAGTGAGATGCCAGCTCCTTTCATTCAGTCAGTAGCTTCAAACATTTCTGGTATATGAAAAACATGTTTTTCAATGGCAAAAATCAATGAATATTGTAAATGCACAAACAGTAATATCTCCACATTGCACGGTGCAATTCTGAAATTTTTTGCTTTTTCCTGCTAATCCTAGCATGATAAAGAAGATTCAAAGAGAGTGAGATGCCAGCTCCTTTCATTCAGTCAGTAGCTTCAAACATTTCTGGTATATGAAAAACATGTTTTTCAATGGCAAAAATCAATGAATATTGTAAATGCACAAACAGTAATATCTCCACGTTGCACGGTGCAATTCTGAAATTTTTAGCTTTTTCCTGTTAATCCTAGCATGATAAAGAAGATTCAAAGAGAGTGAGATGCCAGCTCCTATCATTCAGTCAGTAGCTTCAAACATTTCTGGTATATGAAAAACATGTTTTTCAATGGCAAAAATCAATGAATATTGTAAATGCACAAACAGTAATATCTCCACATTGCACGGTGCAATTCTGAAATTTTTAGCTTTTTCCTGCTAATCCTAGCATGATAAAGAAGATTCAAAGAGAGTGAGATGCCAGCTCCTTTCATTCAGTCAGTAGCTTCAAACATTTCTGGTATATGAAAAACATGTTTTTCAATGGCAAAAATCAATGAATATTGTAAATGCACAAACAGTAATATCTCCACATTGCAAGGTGCAATTCTGAAATTTTTAGCTTTTTCCTGTTAATCCTAGCATGATAAAGAAGATTCAAAGAGAGTGAGATGCCAGCTCCTTTCATTCAGTCAGTAGCTTCAAACATTTCTGGTATATGAAAAACATGTTTTTCAATGGCAAAAATCAATGAATATTGTAAATGCACAAACAGTAATATCTCCACATTGCACGGTGCAATTCTGAAATTTTTTGCTTTTTCCTGCTAATCCTAGCATGATAAAGAAGATTCAAAGAGAGTGAGATGCCAGCTCCTTTCATTCAGTCAGTAGCTTCAAACATTTCTGGACGTTTTTCAATGGCAAAAATCAATGAATATTGTAAATGCACAAACAGTAATATCTCCACATTGCACGGTGCAATTCTGAAATTTTTAGCTTTTTCCTGTTAATCCTAGCATGATAAAGAAGATTCAAAGAGAGTGAGATGCCAGCTCCTTTCATTCAGTCAGTAGCTTCAAACATTTCTGGTATATGAAAAACATGTTTTTCAATGGCAAAAATCAATGAATATTGTAAATGCACAAACAGTAATATCTCCACATTGCAAGGTGCAATTCTGAAATTTTTTGCTTTTTCCTGCTAATCCTAGCATGATAAAGAAGATTCAAAGAGAGTGAGATGCCAGCTCCTTTCATTCAGTCAGTAGCTTCAAACATTTCTGGTATATGAAAAACATGTTTTTCAATGGCAAAAATCAATGAATATTGTAAATGCACAAACAGTAATATCTCCACATTGCACGGTGCAATTCTGAAATTTTTAGCTTTTTCCTGTTAATCCTAGCATGATAAAGAAGATTCAAAGAGAGTGAGATGCCAGCTCCTTTCATTCAGTCAGTAGCTTCAAACATTTCTGGTATATGAAAAACATGTTTTTCAATGGCAAAAATCAATGAATATTGTAAATGCACAAACAGTAATATCTCCACATTGCACGGTGCAATTCTGAAATTTTTAGCTTTTTCCTGCTAATCCTAGCATGATAAAGAAGATTCAAAGAGAGTGAGATGCCAGCTCCTTTCATTCAGTCAGTAGCTTCAAACATTTCTGGTATATGAAAAACATGTTTTTCAATGGCAAAAATCAATGAATATTGTAAATGCACAAACAGTAATATCTCCACATTGCACGGTGCAATTCTGAAATTTTTAGCTTTTTCCTGTTAATCCTAGCATGATAAAGAAGATTCAAAGAGAGTGAGATGCCAGCTCCTTTCATTCAGTCAGTAGCTTCAAACATTTCTGGACGTTTTTCAATGGCAAAAATCAATGAATATTGTAAATGCACAAACAGTAATATCTCCACATTGCACGGTGCAATTCTGAAATTTTTAGCTTTTTCCTGCTAATCCTAGCATGATAAAGAAGATTGAAAGAGAGTGAGATGCCAGCTCCTTTCATTCAGTCAGTAGCTTCAAACATTTCTGGTATATGAAAAACATGTTTTTCAATGGCAAAAATCAATGAATATTGTAAATGCACAAACAGTAATATCTCCACATTGCACGGTGCAATTCTGAAATTTTTAGCTTTTTCCTGTTAATCCTAGCATGATAAAGAAGATTCAAAGAGAGTGAGATGCCAGCTCCTTTCATTCAGTCAGTAGCTTCAAACATTTCTGGACGTTTTTCAATGGCAAAAATCAATGAATATTGTAAATGCACAAACAGTAATATCTCCACATTGCAAGGTGCAATTCTGAAATTTTTTGCTTTTTCCTGCTAATCCTAGCATGATAAAGAAGATTCAAAGAGAGTGAGATGCCAGCTCCTTTCATTCAGTCAGTAGCTTCAAACATTTCTGGTATATGAAAAACATGTTTTTCAATGGCAAAAATCAATGAATATTGTAAATGCACAAACAGTAATATCTCCACATTGCACGGTGCAATTCTGAAATTTTTAGCTTTTTCCTGTTAATCCTAGCATGATAAAGAAGATTCAAAGAGAGTGAGATGCCAGCTCCTTTCATTCAGTCAGTAGCTTCAAACATTTCTGGACGTTTTTCAATGGCAAAAATCAATGAATATTGTAAATGCACAAACAGTAATATCTCCACATTGCACGGTGCAATTCTGAAATTTTTAGCTTTTTCCTGCTAATCCTAGCATGATAAAGAAGATTCAAAGAGAGTGAGATGCCAGCTCCTTTCATTCAGTCAGTAGCTTCAAACATTTCTGGTATATGAAAAACATGTTTTTCAATGGCAAAAATCAATGAATATTGTAAATGCACAAACAGTAATATCTCCACATTGCACGGTGCAATTCTGAAATTTTTAGCTTTTTCCTGTTAATCCTAGCATGATAAAGAAGATTCAAAGAGAGTGAGATGCCAGCTCCTTTCATTCAGTCAGTAGCTTCAAACATTTCTGGACGTTTTTCAATGGCAAAAATCAATGAATATTGTAAATGCACAAACAGTAATATCTCCACATTGCAAGGTGCAATTCTGAAATTTTTTGCTTTTTCCTGCTAATCCTAGCATGATAAAGAAGATTCAAAGAGAGTGAGATGCCAGCTCCTTTCATTCAGTCAGTAGCTTCAAACATTTCTGGTATATGAAAAACATGTTTTTCAATGGCAAAAATCAATGAATATTGTAAATGCACAAACAGTAATATCTCCACATTGCACGGTGCAATTCTGAAATTTTTAGCTTTTTCCTGTTAATCCTAGCATGATAAAGAAGATTCAAAGAGAGTGAGATGCCAGCTCCTTTCATTCAGTCAGTAGCTTCAAACATTTCTGGTATATGAAAAACATGTTTTTCAATGGCAAAAATCAATGAATATTGTAAATGCACAAACAGTAATATCTCCACATTGCACAGTGCAATTCTGAAATTTTTTGCTTTTTCCTGTTAATCCTAGCATGATAAAGAAGATTCAAAGAGAGTGAGATGCCAGCTCCTTTCATTCAGTCAGTAGCTTCAAACATTTCTGGTATATGAAAAACATGTTTTTCAATGGCAAAAATCAATGAATATTGTAAATGCACAAACAGTAATATCTCCACATTGCACGGTGCAATTCTGAAATTTTTAGCTTTTTCCTGTTAATCCTAGCATGATAAAGAAGATTCAAAGAGAGTGAGATGCCAGCTCCTTTCATTCAGTCAGTAGCTTCAAACATTTCTGGACGTTTTTCAATGGCAAAAATCAATGAATATTGTAAATGCACAAACAGTAATATCTCCACATTGCACGGTGCAATTCTGAAATTTTTAGCTTTTTCCTGTTAATCCTAGCATGATAAAGAAGATTCAAAGAGAGTGAGATGCCAGCTCCTTTCATTCAGTCAGTAGCTTCAAACATTTCTGGTATATGAAAAACATGTTTTTCAATGGCAAAAATCAATGAATATTGTAAATGCACAAACAGTAATATCTCCACATTGCAAGGTGCAATTCTGAAATTTTTTGCTTTTTCCTGCTAATCCTAGCATGATAAAGAAGATTCAAAGAGAGTGAGATGCCAGCTCCTTTCATTCAGTCAGTAGCTTCAAACATTTCTGGTATATGAAAAACATGTTTTTCAATGGCAAAAATCAATGAATATTGTAAATGCACAAACAGTAATATCTCCACATTGCACGGTGCAATTCTGAAATTTTTAGCTTTTTCCTGTTAATCCTAGCATGATAAAGAAGATTCAAAGAGAGTGAGATGCCAGCTCCTTTCATTCAGTCAGTAGCTTCAAACATTTCTGGTATATGAAAAACATGTTTTTCAATGGCAAAAATCAATGAATATTGTAAATGCACAAACAGTAATATCTCCACATTGCACGGTGCAATTCTGAAATTTTTAGCTTTTTCCTGTTAATCCTAGCATGATAAAGAAGATTCAAAGAGAGTGAGATGCCAGCTCCTTTCATTCAGTCAGTAGCTTCAAACATTTCTGGTATATGAAAAACATGTTTTTCAATGGCAAAAATCAATGAATATTGTAAATGCACAAACAGTAATATCTCCACATTGCAAGGTGCAATTCTGAAATTTTTTGCTTTTTCCTGTTAATCCTAGCATGATAAAGAAGATTCAAAGAGAGTGAGATGCCAGCTCCTTTCATTCAGTCAGTAGCTTCAAACATTTCTGGTATATGAAAAACATGTTTTTCAATGGCAAAAATCAATGAATATTGTAAATGCACAAACAGTAATATCTCCACATTGCAAGGTGCAATTCTGAAATTTTTTGCTTTTTCCTGCTAATCCTAGCATGATAAAGAAGATTCAAAGAGAGTGAGATGCCAGCTCCTTTCATTCAGTCAGTAGCTTCAAACATTTCTGGTATATGAAAAACATGTTTTTCAATGGCAAAAATCAATGAATATTGTAAATGCACAAACAGTAATATCTCCACATTGCACGGTGCAATTCTGAAATTTTTAGCTTTTTCCTGTTAATCCTAGCATGATAAAGAAGATTCAAAGAGAGTGAGATGCCAGCTCCTTTCATTCAGTCAGTAGCTTCAAACATTTCTGGTATATGAAAAACATGTTTTTCAATGGCAAAAATCAATGAATATTGTAAATGCACAAACAGTAATATCTCCACATTGCAAGGTGCAATTCTGAAATTTTTTGCTTTTTCCTGCTAATCCTAGCATGATAAAGAAGATTCAAAGAGAGTGAGATGCCAGCTCCTTTCATTCAGTCAGTAGCTTCAAACATTTCTGGTATATGAAAAACATGTTTTTCAATGGCAAAAATCAATGAATATTGTAAATGCACAAACAGTAATATCTCCACATTGCAAGGTGCAATTCTGAAATTTTTTGCTTTTTCCTGCTAATCCTAGCATGATAAAGAAGATTCAAAGAGAGTGAGATGCCAGCTCCTTTCATTCAGTCAGTAGCTTCAAACATTTCTGGTATATGAAAAACATGTTTTTCAATGGCAAAAATCAATGAATATTGTAAATGCACAAACAGTAATATCTCCACATTGCACGGTGCAATTCTGAAATTTTTAGCTTTTTCCTGTTAATCCTAGCATGATAAAGAAGATTCAAAGAGAGTGAGATGCCAGCTCCTTTCATTCAGTCAGTAGCTTCAAACATTTCTGGTATATGAAAAACATGTTTTTCAATGGCAAAAATCAATGAATATTGTAAATGCACAAACAGTAATATCTCCACATTGCAAGGTGCAATTCTGAAATTTTTTGCTTTTTCCTGTTAATCCTAGCATGATAAAGAAGATTCAAAGAGAGTGAGATGCCAGCTCCTTTCATTCAGTCAGTAGCTTCAAACATTTCTGGTATATGAAAAACATGTTTTTCAATGGCAAAAATCAATGAATATTGTAAATGCACAAACAGTAATATCTCCACATTGCAAGGTGCAATTCTGAAATTTTTTGCTTTTTCCTGCTAATCCTAGCATGATAAAGAAGATTCAAAGAGAGTGAGATGCCAGCTCCTTTCATTCAGTCAGTAGCTTCAAACATTTCTGGTATATGAAAAACATGTTTTTCAATGGCAAAAATCAATGAATATTGTAAATGCACAAACAGTAATATCTCCACATTGCAAGGTGCAATTCTGAAATTTTTAGCTTTTTCCTGCTAATCCTAGCATGATAAAGAAGATTCAAAGAGAGTGAGATGCCAGCTCCTTTCATTCAGTCAGTAGCTTCAAACATTTCTGGTATATGAAAAACATGTTTTTCAATGGCAAAAATCAATGAATATTGTAAATGCACAAACAGTAATATCTCCACATTGCAAGGTGCAATTCTGAAATTTTTAGCTTTTTCCTGTTAATCCTAGCATGATAAAGAAGATTCAAAGAGAGTGAGATGCCAGCTCCTTTCATTCAGTCAGTAGCTTCAAACATTTCTGGACGTTTTTCAATGGCAAAAATCAATGAATATTGTAAATGCACAAACAGTAATATCTCCACATTGCACGGTGCAATTCTGAAATTTTTAGCTTTTTCCTGTTAATCCTAGCATGATAAAAAAGATTCAAAGAGAGTGAGATGCCAGCTCCTTTCATTCAGTCAGTAGCTTCAAACATTTCTGGTATATGAAAAACATGTTTTTCAATGGCAAAAATCAATGAATATTGTAAATGCACAAACAGTAATATCTCCACATTGCACGGTGCAATTCTGAAATTTTTAGCTTTTTCCTGTTAATCCTAGCATGATAAAGAAGATTCAAAGAGAGTGAGATGCCAGCTCCTTTCATTCAGTCAGTAGCTTCAAACATTTCTGGTATATGAAAAACATGTTTTTCAATGGCAAAAATCAATGAATATTGTAAATGCACAAACAGTAATATCTCCACATTGCACGGTGCAATTCTGAAATTTTTTGCTTTTTCCTGCTAATCCTAGCATGATAAAGAAGATTCAAAGAGAGTGAGATGCCAGCTCCTTTCATTCAGTCAGTAGCTTCAAACATTTCTGGACGTTTTTCAATGGCAAAAATCAATGAATATTGTAAATGCACAAACAGTAATATCTCCACATTGCACGGTGCAATTCTGAAATTTTTAGCTTTTTCCTGTTAATCCTAGCATGATAAAGAAGATTCAAAGAGAGTGAGATGCCAGCTCCTTTCATTCAGTCAGTAGCTTCAAACATTTCTGGTATATGAAAAACATGTTTTTCAATGGCAAAAATCAATGAATATTGTAAATGCACAAACAGTAATATCTCCACATTGCACGGTGCAATTCTGAAATTTTTTGCTTTTTCCTGCTAATCCTAGCATGATAAAGAAGATTCAAAGAGAGTGAGATGCCAGCTCCTTTCATTCAGTCAGTAGCTTCAAACATTTCTGGACGTTTTTCAATGGCAAAAATCAATGAATATTGTAAATGCACAAACAGTAATATCTCCACATTGCACGGTGCAATTCTGAAATTTTTTGCTTTTTCCTGCTAATCCTAGCATGATAAAGAAGATTCAAAGAGAGTGAGATGCCAGCTCCTTTCATTCAGTCAGTAGCTTCAAACATTTCTGGTATATGAAAAACATGTTTTTCAATGGCAAAAATCAATGAATATTGTAAATGCACAAACAGTAATATCTCCACATTGCAAGGTGCAATTCTGAAATTTTTAGCTTTTTCCTGCTAATCCTAGCATGATAAAGAAGATTCAAGAAGAGTGTGAGATGCCAGCTCCTTTCATTCAGTCAGTAGCTTCAAACATTTCTGGTATATGAAAAACATGTTTTTCAATGGCAAAAATCAATGAATATTGTAATGCACAAACAGTATATCTCCACATTGCAAGGTGCAATTCTGAAATTTTTTGCTTTTTCCTGCTAATCTAGCATGATAAGAAGATACAAAGAGAGTGAGATGCCAGCTCCTTTCATTCAGTCAGTAGCTTCAAACATTTCTGGTATATGAAAAACATGTTTTTCAATGGCAAAAATCAATGAATATTGTAAATGCACAAACAGTAGATATCTCCACATTGCACGGTGCAATTCTGAAATTTTTAGCTTTTTCCTGCTAATCCTAGCATGATAAAGAAGATTCAAAGAGAGTGAGATGCCAGCTCCTTTCATTCAGTCAGTAGCTTCAAACATTTCTGGTATATGAAAACATGTTTTTCAATGGCAAAAATCAATGAATATTGTAAATGCACAAACAGTAATATCTCCACATTGCAAGTGCAATTCTGAAATTTTTTGCTTTTTCCTGTTAATCCTAGCATGATAAGAAGATTCAAAGAGAGTGAGATGCCAGCTCCTTTCATTCAGTCAGTAGCTTCAAACATTTTCTGGTATATGAAAAAACATGTTTTTCATATGGCAAAAATCAATGAATATTGTAAATGCACAAACAGTAATATCTCCACATTGCAAGGTGCAATTCTGAAATTTTTTGCTTTTTCCTG